>NC_143559.1:26458214-26763928 GCF_054136105.1 Typopeltis vanoorti | reverse complement strand
CTTTTGTAGGTGGGAATCACATAAAAAAATAAAATAAAATAACGACTGATTGTCCTTTAAGTGCTAAGGAGGCGTGAAAAGAATGTTGTCCTACGATAGGTGGGAGAATCGATGCGATCTACAATAGGCCTTTATCAGAGGAAAATCTTTTTGTATTTGAGTGGCCCACTGAACTCAATACTGGATGTCATAAGCGATACCATAAAGAAATTTGAACTTATTCCGGTATAACTCCTTGTTTCTATGGGCTTGTAAAATACTCTGGGACCCACTGTAGACTACACCGATTCTCCCACCTACGTGAGAGTAAAGGTTGAGTAGAAATTATGAATGCCATCCCATTTTATACTAGTATAAACAATAGTAAACGAAATTGAGAATAACCGAGGGAAATGAAACATGCAGAAAGTAACAATATAATCGGAAATGGCAACATGAATAATACCGTTAGAAAAAAAATAGATGGTGTTGGAGAGATAGGTAGGTTTATTGGAAGTTCAGGATGTTACATTTACTACTTGATTACTTCACACTTCGTAGAAATTCTTTACCATCTATCCAACCGGAACAGAATAAGTGTAGAGAGAAAAGCTGCTAAAGCTGTAAACATCGAAATCGTCGAGAAGATGACGGACTGTATGTAAGAATCAAAAATAGTTTTGAGTTGATTGTTATGTTACGGGAGAGATAGGCAGCAATGGTGAACAGAACGAGGCAAGAACCACAAAAGATTAAAAAAAAAAAAAAAAAGGGAAAATTTTCATATTAAGTAATCTCTAGCATATGAGATAACAAAGACCATATCATCTAATAATGATGCACAGAAGTGATACGATTGCTGCCAGAAAGGGTGTGTGCGGATTAAAAATAGAAATAAGCTGTTGAGGTCACAATTTAGGCTACATTGCATACATAAATGAAACTGACTGGAAAACTAAAAAGGAGAATTTGGCGAAGGTAAATTTTGTTCCATTATTTTTAAGAGATCCTCTTATCTTCGTATTGTTAATGCTGACAATTTTGAAAATAAAATCTGAAGTTGGGGAGAAAGAATACAGTTGAACTTTTGAGGTGCATGGTAAATGAAGTGAAGACTTTCCCAAATGAATATATACGCCATTATGACTCTTTAATTGCAAGTATTATTCATCAAGTAATCAAGAAGGGTTCGATATGGTGCACTATCTGATGAATGTCTTGCGGAACAGTTTGTACAACCTAATGTGGTTAATGGTAATTCTTTGAGAATAAGGGGGGGCAAGTGGAGGGGAGAGACAGAAGGAATAATATATAATGAATTAAGAGCAAATATTTATGTGGGAGTTAATATTACATTAAATGTGTAACATTACATCATGTTATATTTTCCCCCATTTTGTAAGCATAAATAAAACGACAAGCGAAAAAATTGTGACATTTTCGGTTGGCCAAAAATGGCCATTCATTTCTAGTGTTACCCATACAATAGATCGGTTCATCCACAGTGACTTCCACACCCATAACATGTTGTACGGCTATGCTTTACATGGTAACACAATTCCTTCACAGAATGCGATATTCCTAAGCAAACACTCAGGAAGTCACGAGCTTGATTCCCACGAATACGCTTGTGTTCAGTCAACCATAGCATCCGTTTTCTATTTGAAACGTCCGTATGCCGCTAGCCATTTTTATTCGCTCACACATTTTAGCTGATACAGTGAACTAGCCGGCTAACAAGCATGCCATTACAATTCAGTACAATATTATCTGCGCTTTCGCATGCCTCTGTTCTTTATATACGAATGTTTGACTGCATTTCAAGAGTATCTCAATACTATGGAAAAAAGACTGGAAAATATTCCTGCTCTATTTAAAATAGAAGCATCGAAACATTTTCGTTGACGCTGAAAAGGACACATGCTTTCGTCTAATCTATATCTTAACATCGGTAAACAGAATAATCATAACATACTCCTCCCGCCCTTCTCCGGATGCACACAAGCAAGAACATTAAACTTAAACTTCATTAGGCCATATAATCGAATTATCGATACAATATAATTTCATATAGGTTTTTAAAGCAAACAATTAAAATTATATCATAAAAAGAAATGAAATAATGTGATAACTTTATCATCTCGGGTAATAATCAAAAGATGTTTGAAAGCAAAGACTCTTGACACAGTCTTCTCCACGTAAGGTAAATTAGTCGATCTCAAAATGGAGATAGCAAGGTTTTTCTCCCACAAAACAGAAAACTTGCCAGAAAAAAACATGCAAATTAACAGGCATAATACACTGGTCGCATAGTATTTCTGGTTTCGACCATAACTATAAGTAGCTCAAATAGTTCTGGACTTCAACCAGTTCGTCACATCCCTGCTGCAGACAAACTAAATTAAGAAAAAAAATTTTAATTTATCAGTGAGGAATGGGAACAGTTTTGAGTTGGAATTAGATATGCTAATGGAGAATAACCACGACATGAAACTGACTAAAGGAAAAAGTCAAAATCACACACTTAAAATTTCCGTTTCCAGTTCTTCTTTTGGGTCCATAAATAGCTGGATTCCTTTGTACATGAAAATCATTATAGGAAAGTCATGTTTCGGCACAGGCAATATCTAAATCATTTTATAAATTTAAGTAGCAATTAATGAGATAAATAATATCGCAGTAAAGAAGTGCAATTTAAGATATGAAACGAGATATCTACTTGATATCTGTAGCAAATTTCAAAGAATGTTTATACGTTAGACAAAAAAAATAATTTTAGGAAGTTCAGTAAATATAAATGTTGCTTCGAATTGTACACAGCTGAATAGTTATTGCTTTGTAAGATTTATAATTTATTTCTGAAAGAGAAAGACGCGTGTTCATTAAATGACTTAAACGCGCGATTAATTTCGTTAAATGCATTCTGCACAGGCTTGCAAAAAATGTCAACTGAAATAAATCTAATCAAACAGTGGAATAAATGAAGTATATCTCTCTTAAGTATCGGGCTCAATGGCCTGTCACGGCCAAGTAACTTGGCTTCGCAGAAACCTAATTAATTCTGGAGGGGGGGGGGGGATCTGCAGGACAAAAGACTAGTTTCCGGAAGGAAAACCTTGTCACCTCGCCAAATGAAAAGCTTTATAAAAAGGTTTTTCGTATTCTAGACGGGATTCAATCCCTGGTCTCTACAATCAAAGGACGTCGTGGATAATCTATGCTGATGTTCTAAAAACCAAAGCTTAATTAATTACTTTAATTACCACCCACATCCTTCATTTGGACATCCGTACACATTATTAGGAGGTAAATACTTTTGTTTACATTTAAAATAGCAGTCGTTAATAAAAAAAAAATAATAATTAAAAAAAAAAAAGCTTTGCCGGCCTAGATGGCCAAGTGGATAGAGTCTTCGCTCTCCAACCAATAGGCTGTGGGTTCGAATTCCACCGCTCGTTTATGAAACTGCGACCCTGCTTACTGGAGGCGCGAAGTGGTTTGAAAAAGATCTTTGATTGGCTTGTAGACCAGGATTTCCGGATTATCACACCCTTAGCCCTGAGTGATAATGAAAACAATAGGTTTATATTTCGTGATTGGGATTCAATACATATGAATGTTTGTTCCAATTTGATTCAAAGATAGGGGAACTCATGGCAGTAAACTAATTGGTGTTACCAATTGGTTTACTGTCATTAATTTAAGCAAACAAATTTCAAAAACACGAACCATTACTTCAAAAAAAAGTGAACCATAGTCACCTATTCTTCTAATATCAAGTGCGCGTAGAAGTACCATAACGTGATTTTTTAAAAATTTTCATTTCTGCACTTAGTAGATTATGCTGATAACACGTTTATTCATTTCAGACGCGAAAACGTTTTAGAAATTTGAAGAATTTATATATATATCAGCAGAAAAGCAAACTTAATTCGCATAAAAGTTTTATTTTTATTTCAGAAATCGGAGGAGTGGATAAGCGAATTAAAATAAATTATTGCTTATTCTATTTCAGAATTTGCAACAATTTGCTTTGAATGTTGAATGATTTTTAAACAATAAAATATTCAGAGCATACTTTATGACCTTAAGGACTACTAGTCGAGAAAAAAAAAAGCAAACGTCCCAGGATTTAGTCCAGAAATATCTTCAAACCTAAATGGATTTTAGAAGCTAGGTCCTTCCAACCAGGGCACTGTAGAATACCGCATACGCTGCGGAAGCTTGGCATATAAGTGAAGAAATACAAGCAAAAAAATAATATTTATATAGGTTCACATAGTGTGAGATCGTCTCCTCCCCCACTCACTGAAGACTTCAAAAGCACCACGTCTGGAGTCTAAAGGAGGGATTCCAGATTATATTAACTAGCAGCCCATCCAATATTAATTTCCAATGAATTTAGTTATATTCATACGAATAAGTGAGGCGCATGATTGAAAATAATTTTAAATTTTAAATAAATTTTCTATAAACATACCTAAGTCCTAACGAATAAAATGTAAAACAAAATTAAAGAGGATGCAAATACATGGCATGATTTTTTTTTTCATATGAAGAAAAAAAATCGAAATACTTATTTGAAAATGTTCTCGCCTCTAGACTATTTTTCTCCGTTTGTTGCCGTTTATTTACTATGTATATCCCTCTCTCTTCAATAACTAATACTTTCTTGTTTCTATTTCCAGTCTATAAAAAACAAATGCAATATACGAAGCACAGTACGAATTAAGATTACACATTCAGAGAATAGAGAAACACTGAGAGAAAAAGGAACATACATATACTCGTGAAAATAAAAATAAAATATTTTTCAAAATTCTGTTCACGATCGCCGTGGCTTATCCATCTTTATTATAGATTTAAGTCCCTCCGCTTTTTGATTATCAAGTAAGAATAAGTTGATCAAGATGTTGCGGGTGTGTCAGTCGACCCAGGTGACCTTCGTGTCCCCGTCACGGACGACAAAGTTATGTTTCCCACCATTATGTAGCTCAAGTCTCCGATCTACGTCTCACTGACTTCTGAATGTCGTTGGACGCTGGAGTGTCGCGTCATACTTTCGCTGCGTGCCGAAACTGTCACGCGATTTTTTTAAATGTGGGAAAGTTGTAGAAAACCGACGGAGCGGGCAAAGTGGGTTGTCGCAATGGAAGAATGCCTCGTGGGGTTAAAATACCCTCTGAATTTAGTTTAGTGTATAATGTCATGGACTACTGCGAAGTCACTTCGATGTATTGTTGGCTTTGTTCTCTTGCTTGTTTCTTTTGTGAAATTATTTAACTAAAAAACATCGTCCACGTGAAAGACTGTGTTCGAATATAAAACGGATTTCCAATCGATACATACATGAAATTCATGTGTGACCACATTGTCGAGAGTGCTGTATACTCATAAAATAAAACGATATAATTTTGAATGCATTAAAAAGTTAATAAGGGCGATGCTATTTTTTTTTTAAATTAGAATACTTTTTTAAACTTATTCACAACGATAAGTTCATTTTCAATAAGTATGCAAAGAAAAAGAGTGCGATATAAATTAATGTCTACTTCTTTTTTTTCACGGTAGTTGATTTTCATTTATTAACGGAGGATGGGGGATAAATCTTCTCTCTTCCATCATCTATGCGGATGATGATGAGGCCGAATAAACTCTTTCCACGTCTTTCTGTCCCGGAAGAGTCCGAACAATTCTGTCCAGTTTGGTGTCGCTTGTTGTGATTTGGTTTTCAGGTCCTCTTTTATTTTGTCTATCTATCTAATTCTGGGCCGTCCTTTAGATCTTTTACCTTCCATCGTTGTATTCAGGGCTTTAGATGGTAGTCTTTCTGTTCCCATTCTGGTCACATGGCCAAACCATCGCAGTCTTCTTTCTTGGATTTTGTCTATTATTGTTATTTCTTGTTTTAGTCGTTTCCTTACGTCTTCGTTTCTTAGTCGATCCAGCAGAGATACAACAAGTATCTCTGCTGGATCGACTTAGCCAATGGTTGGCTTCTTAGCCAACCATTGGCTAAGAAGATTATTTCAGTAACTTCTTAGTTACTGAAATGCGTTGCCTAAGAAGCCAACCCATTTCAGCAACTAATAATTTTTTCTCTTCGGCCTTTTTGAGATTCCAGCATTCACTTCCATGGAGGAGTATTGGAAGGACCATTGTTTCATAGATTCTTTTGTTACTTGTTTGATGTCTCGTGACTTCCATATTTTATTAAGTCGTCCAAACGTTTGGTATTCTTGATTCGTCTGTTTATATTTTTTATAATTTCAACATTGTATTCAATAATTCCTCCAAGGTAGAAGAAGTTTTCTACCTGCTCTAGATTCTTACTATCAATTTCAATTTTCAGATTGGTGCTTCTTTTTCCTATTTGCATAATTTTTGTTTTGTCTATATTTATGTTTAATCCAGATTTTATACACGCCTTTATTTTATCTGAAATTCGCCGTCGATTTTCTTGTGTGCTTGCAAGTAATGCAATGTCGTCTGCAAATTTTAAATTTGTCACATTTTCCCCATATATTTTGATTCGGAGTTTTCATTGTTTAAGGCCTTATTGGTTGCTTCTTCCAGTGTAAGACTGAGAAACTGAGGAAGCAACAGTGAATGGAGTCGATTTATGTGAATTCCATTCTTGACAATATTGGCATCCACATATATCTTAAGCAATATTAGCGTCTACAGGAATGGTACTTTTATTGTTGAGGTGCATAAAAGTGTTTCATAAGATGTGTAAACATAAGATTCATTTTGTCCGTCTACTGCAATTATCCCACCGCATTTGCTGGACAGTAGAATTTTACTGACATTTGGTATTTGGGATCCTTAATAATATAAAAAGGCCACTAATAATCTTAATTTACTTCAGTTGAATCATCTTTACTCTGCGTTATTCTGTCAATAACTCTAACCTGAAAAAATGGAATATAAATTTACAGTATGAATAATCTTTACAAAAACTTGTAAAGATCATTCTCTCATTCACAGTCATGGCGACCTATTATTCCACTCAATCACCGCACTTCAAGCAAAATCTCTGGTCCTCATACACTTGCTAACCACACTCTTGCTCAATTTCCAAGGATGGCCACTAATTTCTGTTTCCTGTGTTAATCCTGTAAAAACCTTTAAGTAATTTGTATGTCTCAATCATATTCCCTCTTCAACCTATCCTCATAAGATGCATTCCACAGAGCTGTCATCATCTCGGTCGCTCGCTTCTGAATCCTTTTCACCTCTTGCTCATCTGGAAGAAACTTATGCGATTCCATGCAGAGAAGTCAAGATAATCTTATTAAGATCCTATTAACGAAGTATAATAGCCTGCTTATCTCTGCACATCAGTGTTCTTCAGTAACCAAGTAATCCGATTAGTTGTTTTAGCCACTTTTGCAATGTGTCCTCTAATAGTTGAATTCCCTACCACTAGCATCCCCAAATTCCTGGCTTCATCGATTTCCTGGAATACAGTTCCATCAATATGGTACAAAGCTGGTAATTTTATTTTCACTCGAAAATGCATAACCATACAATCTGCCATATTATTTAAATCATCCTGCAAAAGTTTAACATCTTGATTGACTACCGCTCTAGCAGTTTTGCCTCATCGGAAAACAACCGAATATTTCCTCTCAGATAATTTCCTATAGCATGAATGTGCAAATTAAATAGCAGTGGTCTAAGTACAGAGCCCCAAGGAAGGCTCCTGGTCACAGGCCCTCTAGTAGACTACTCGTGAACAAACTATCGTCTGGTATCTCTCCCTCAACCATCTTTTTATCCGGTTACCAACTTTATATTGATCCTTATGTGCTGCAATTTATTTATCAAAATTCCAGGAGGTATTCTGTAAAAAGCCTTCGCAAAATTCAGCTGTATTTCGTATACCCATTACGTTTATCCAACTCAGCTGTCACTGTATTATTAAAGGTGAGTAAGTTACTGAGATATGACCTGCTCTTCACAAAATGTTTCCCCCCCCAGTTAACAAGATTATCCTCGTCCCTCCGAAAAATGACAAGGAAATCAGGGTTTAAGTAATTCGTTATGGAAGCATTTGAAGCTTTGAATGTTTGACCACAATGGATAGATTCGAGGTTAGTGAGAGATGGTCATTTACGTATATTAGGTATACAGCATGGGAGAAAAGAAGTATGATGTCCTTCGGTATTCAGGCATTTGTGGGAAAATATACAGAAAGGAGGAGGCTCTCCAGTAGGACAAGCGGAAAACGATCAACGAACGTTGGAAAACACAAAGATGGCCATTTGATAAGTTGGCCTTTAAGTTAGACGGGACCAAATGTTACAGAAATGACAAGAGTAACTATGCCAGTTTCTGCAACCACCTCTGCATAGCTTGTTTCCAGAATAATTATCAGTTAAGATACCCGCTGTATCGAAAGCGACGAAATCCATATTGGCGACCACTGATATGGACTTTAACTGATGGAGTAGTTAGCTGCTGATAATCTCAATTATGTTCGAAAGAACACATGTGAGGGCAAGGGGGTTGATAGCTTTTAGTGGTGGATTTCTCTTTTGATTTTATATATATATATATATATATATATATATATATATATATATATATATATATATAATGATAAGCTTTTTATGTCACGTTTTGAAACTCAGGGTGAGAAACCCTGAGTGTCGAGTCTTCAAAATAAAATTCGAGTCATCATAAATTCAAGGAGAACCGGCCTACCAGTCCGAAACACGGGGGGGGGGGCAATAGGCGCCAGGGGGGCGTATCCCCTAGTATATATATATTTGAAAAAATAATAATTATACTGACTAGGAGCACCGAGAAAGGTATGGTAAAAACTTTAATCAAACACGACTTCTTCAGGTATGTAAATAACTACAAAAGAACTGGAAAAAATAACAAGTTAAAAGAAGTCGGCGTTCCGACGAAACTAGTCGTGTTTGATTAAAGTTTTTATCATACTTTTATCGGTGCTCCTAGTCAGTATAATTATTATTTTTAAAATGTCTACAAGCCGAGTGATTTGTCTGTTTGCTTACTTGGGAAACGAAGTAAAACCAGGTTTAAAATAGCTTGGTATCTTTAAGATTTATTATACCCAAGGTAAAATACTTTCTATATATATATATATATATATATATATATATATATATAGGAATAAGCTGAATGGGTTTGTTTCCATCCTGTAGAACAGTTTTTTTATCCAATGTGGCTCCTGCCCATGAAAGGCTTCCACAAATAGTACATTAGTATTGGGGGTGGGATAATGATTCTTCCCCATTTTTTTTAATTAATTTTATATATTTTTATTTGTTTTTTTACAGAGTCCAGAAACACTACTCTAGAGATCGAACATGGAACTTTTCAAGCCATTTCAGAATTCCAATAAGCGGAGAGGTGGTCTCATACCGAATCAATGTTGATAACTAAAAATATTTAATTTGATCAGTTGTATTATAAATATACTATGAAAATATGGAAAATCAAATATTAAGATGACACCAAAATCAGAAAGAATATTCCTAGGTTGATTTTTGCAAGAAAGAAGATGAATGAAGAAAGAAGCCGAAGACAGTGGAATTACTCAGACAGACAGAAAAGAGAAAGAAGTAGTAAACTTTCTCCATCTGTCCTAAACAGAGAAGAATCCCGTTCTGATGGCCAACCTTCATAATGAAGATGAAAGGAATATATACCGAATTCCTTAATCTAAGTCTGGACAACATGAGAAAGTGAGATAAAAGTGAACTGAATTATGTGATTTATTTAAAAATAGGATCCAATTTTACAATCTCATTCTTAGATAACATCAGCGATATTACGTTTTTGAGGAAATGTAGTACTTAAGAAATTGACACTATGACTGTTACAGGATTGAAAAAAATATCTCTAAATCTGCCTGGACAATTTCCGGTTCTATTCAGAAAAGGCCAGAAAGTTAGGTTGAGCAAATGACACTGATCGATTCGTACGCTCTTCGAAACTTGGCAAATCTCATTTGGCAATGAATCACCATGACCTCACGATTCCAACTAAAAATTAACATATTAACATATTAACGTTTCTTCCTCCCCATTTAACTCTTGTGTCGTACTAGTGTAGTTCAGCCTTTAGTGAGATAATTTACAATAAATTAAAAAAAAAAATTGAATATCCGCATTTCAATTATTACTTGAATTTCCTGACCACTGATTTCATGGCTGTAAATACACTGATTGGAAAGAAGTTAACGGACACCCTATGGGCAAGATGCATCGAGTCATATAACGAGTCACCTGTTTGCAGCCGGTATAAATTGAAGGAATACGATGCTCCCAATTAGTGCAACTGTTTACGGATGAAATGGCTGCGAGAAGGGAACTGAGGGAGTTTGAAAGTGGCGTTGTGATAGGATGCCATGTTGCATCTATCTATTCGGCAAACTGTTGACAAATTGGGACATTATTAGATTGTTGGCCATCCCAGGTGAACAATCAGTGATACCATACTAAGATGGAAGTAGAAGGAGTCAACTGCAAGTGCTATCCGCAGTTGTCCCCCCCCCCCCCACATACACACACGTTGAATGTGGAGTTCCGGGCATCGACTGGAACGCGAATCTACACAAAAACATTCAGAACCGAGGCTCCCAACTTCGGTTGGGAGCCTCGGTTCTGAATTTTCCATGGGGAGGATGCAATATGCAAGCCCCACATTACCCAAAACAACATTTCAGCGTCGTCTTAAGTGGTGCATAGTGCGTTGGGACTTGGAAGCTTGGAAAGCTGTGCAATGGAGCGTCGGACCACGCTATACCCTCTACCGAGCAGATGGACGGGTGAGACGGTTGCCCGGTGAACGTCTCTTACCAGAGTGCGTAACTCCAACTATGAAATTCGGTGGCAGTGTGATAGTTATGGTCCTGTTTTTCCTGGTTTGGCCTCAGACTTCGATTTTTGGTGCCACGAACAACGAACTCCAAGGGGAATCTGAACATTCCGGACAATGAAATGCTTCCTACTTTTAGGGTTACTACGGAATTGACCAGTGCTTCTTTTAGACATACATTGTACCGGGTCATAAGGCTTCTGCTAATAACTGCGTGGTTTGTGGGCATGAACGTCACCGCACTTGACTGGTCTCCACAAATCCGTGATCTCAACCCTACTGAATATCTGTGGGATGAACTGGAGCGTCTGGTGAGGTCAAGGCCGTCCGCCCCACAACACGCTTACAGGAAAAGTTGCCCATTGATCTCTATCGTACTCTTGTGGAAAGGGTAACCAGTAGGATCGCTACTGTCATCGCAGCGAAAGGAGGTCCTACATATTATTAAGGTGGGTGCCATGGCTGTCTGTTTGTGCCTTACACTATTGCGTCAGTTGACTTCTCTCTAAGCAGTGTACATCCCAGATGTTTCTAAGTACTCTCCAGAATTATTCTGCCGCCATACTATTTTTATCTGTAACGACAGTGTTTTCATAGAAATACTGAAGTGAAATATTTCTCTGTGTTGTATATTATAAATGACAAAAAATTATATTGTTGTCTTCATCAATATTTTACATAACCATGAGAAGATGGATTCCACATGAAATAACTTCATGAGGGGGGGGGTGAATTCTAAGTGAATTTAATGTTACCTTTCTCAAGAATCAGCAGCAATAAAAAACAACCCCTCATCCCCATCCTAAAGTGCACTGGCAGATGGCAGTGTATACAATCTTTCGTTTGAATAAGTCGTTTACTAGAAATGCTTCGACCTCACTTCAGTTCTTCAGCAGCAGCTTCATGTACTTAACATTTCTATGCTGAAGGATGACTTCTGCTGTTGAGTTAGCTCACAGTTATCACAAACAGGACCGAACCGGCTTTCATCGCCTGGTGACGCCGCGTTCATCCAAACTGAGGGCAGAAAAAACGTGGCTTTACAGTATGTTTTGTCTCTTACTCCCTCCCACTCGCCATCAAAGCCCCCGATTTCTTCCAGTGGGTAATCCTAAGAATAGGTATCCTGCAGACTTGAAAATGCGGGATAACTGAAATACAACAAACGGTGCGTGCTTATTCTGCTGGACACTTCAGGCTTTAGCATACGACGCTTTTGTTTGAGGTCGAGAGTGAATGCAACGCGTATTTTATTCATGAAATACTCAGAACTCACAAAATGCATTTTTAAACATAATCTGAAAAGGCAGACATTCACTATTATAAACCTATCGTGAGCTAATCGCGCATAATATTTGAATGTAATCGGACTTGTTGTAGTGGACAATACACGGCGGTATACCTACATATTACGTATGTTTTTGATTAAAAGGCGCACAATGCTAACTGCTGCTTAATAATAATAAATATATATTTATATATACTCTGATTTATATAGTTATCTTATCGTATATTTTTATGATAATGAGATTCGTACTTAAATTTCTAATCTAATGTACAAAATATCCAATGTTAAACAGATAACTTTCCTCTTAGTACGGCTAAGCCAGAGTAGGCTTTGTGTATTTCTCGTTAGGAATGATGCCAGAAAAAAATTAGCGTGGACTAGTAACCATTAATTAGGCCACTATAACAGTACTCTAAATACAAGTGGTACCCAAAATAATCAAATATAAACCAAAATAAGATTTTGATAAGGATCCAAACTTGAGGAATTTATTTAATAAGAATTAGATGAGGCTCAAGTCCGTTATGCAATTTAAACAGAAGAGAAAAAAAAGTATTTTGTTAATGCCTGGTTCTTTGTTAAACCGTTAAAAGGAAAGTATCTAAAAAATTACTAGTTTCAAATCAATCCGAACAAGTCTAAATAAATGAGTATATAAATGGATAAAATAAAATTTGTGTATCGAAACCAACTAAAATTGATGAAGTGCTCATTTTATATGAACTAGTAAAATATTCACGTAAACAGCATCTTAAGAGCAGCATTTCCTTTTCTTGAAATGTGAATTTTTAAGAAAGGTTTTATAAAGGTACATTTACCGAGACTACATCTGTGTGGGGAAAACGCATGTATCAAAATAATTGTGATTTTTAAGGAACAAAAATGGAAACTTTCGTACAAAATTGTATTCCTTGCTCCGCTATGAAATTATTAATAAACAAATATGGTATGTAACCAGTTTGTTTTCCCGACTATTGTTAAACTGAGTAACAAGTGAAACTTCCAGCATGATCCACTATTAACACATTCATATATAAAAAATAATTTAAAAAAAAAGTAAAAACGCCCGGAAATTTAACTGAGTGAAAAAAAAAAAGAAAAAAAAAAGATCGGTTGTTTACGCTTAGTTAATCAAGTACAGAAATAAAGTTTTGTGGATTGAATAAATAAAGTTGTTCTAGGGACAGAAAGGTCATATTTATAGACAGCTCCTGTAAGTTCAAGGCTCAATACTGGTATCTCTCTCGCGCTTTAAACAGGGCGAAAAAGAGAATAACGTGCTAAGGAAAGTCTTACTTAAAGGTGAGGTACATTGGTAGTTTGCGAAGCATTTATTTATAGCATAGGTGAGGGAAAAGAATATTGTGTATAGGAACTCACCTAACGTGTACCTTGTCTCTAGGTAAGTCATCGATTAGCATACTCTTCTCAAACTCTAACGTTTTCACTTAAAGTCGGGAAAATGATGTCAATATGGCCTTCGCCTAACAAATGAGAAGAATTACGCATGCAATCTCCACCATTAACATATTACGTAGGTAGGCGCGCGCACACACAAATTCATTCATTCATTCATTTAACCCTTGGAAAACACGTTGGAAAAAATGTTTCAGACAACTTGCAATTAAATCTAAATAGGAAAGATTGTAAAACTGACTGATATCGTCCTTTAATGAGAAAATCTTATGGAAAGAGGTGGATAGCGACAAAACTGAAATAGAAAATATTTGAAAATCGGCGTATCACTGAAGAAACAAAAAACTCAAACAAATTTTAATGTAAAAATATTGAAAGGTCATAACGTGCAACTAGTTCTTCCTTTTCTATATTGCATTTTCATAAGAAGCACATTTTATTCTGCAACCGTTCAACATTATCTGTCTATGATAATAAAATAAAGCACTAAATTACTCGTATTCTTAAGAATTAAACCAGTTTATGCATCATGAGAATTTACTAGTGAATATTGTGTACAGAACACCAAGATAGATAGGTATCAGGGTCATTAAAAAGGGAAGTCCAACAGGAGAATCTGAATGGGAACTTGCGCCTCTTGGTTCTTGTGAAACATTTTTTCCTCTATTGTCTACTCACAGTAGATTTAGCTATCCACTCTTATATTACTCGTGTGATGGGCTTTCCATTCGTAACCAACAGTGTTCCTTTCGCTGCCAATAAATCTTACTCAGGAGTTTGCCGACAATACGATATATTCCATTTTTCCATTTGACAACTCTTACAATTACATGATTTGAAAACTAAAATATCCACGAATTTTTAACTGCTGATTTCCAGCCAGATTCTTGTTACTTGTGCTCAACTTTGATAATACTCTCATCTAGAATAAGTTTAATTTTCGCTGGAGTTAATCATTTAAATAGTACGGTTGCTGTTTAAGGCAATTTTTTCTTTTATAAAATTGTAAGTAAAAATATTTAAAAAACGTTCTAAGGCTCATATACTGCAATAACAGCCTTTCCTTTAAAGTAATATATTTTATTATCTTCATATAACATTATCTGCATAGAGAGAGAGAGAAAATCTTTTACTTCGACTCGTGATTATTAGTCTGATATACAGTTGAATATTTCAGAAATAATTTGTCATTTTTCTCATCGCGAGACTTAAGATCTGACAGTATTATAGGGTTTTTTATTTATTTTTTTTTTTTAATTTTTTTTTTAATTTCTTTATGGAGTATAAGTGATTGCCCTCTGGAAGAAAAAAAAATGATATCCAGATTGAAGTTGATCGCAAGTACTTTTCTTGTAGTGTATTTACTAAAGAACATTATCAGGGAATTTCTAATGCATGCCTTACAGTTCGAAAGATATATTAAGTTTGAAGGCAATTAAAATCTCATTAAATGAGATTTTAATTGCCTTAATAGTGTAATAGTTTCACCACTTACTGCAACTACTACCGCTTTGTGTAACAATTTCAAATGAAACAAACGAATTTTTTATGTGAATGATATTGCGTCAAATAATTCCACACATTTTAAATTTACGTTTTCATTCGAGAAACAAATACATTAAGATAGTTCGATAATTTGTTTTTACAAAAGTTTAGCCGCCAATTTAAAATCGAGTTTCAATTTCCGTGAAATTGAATACATTATTTTATGTACAATATTGCAAAGTGCATTTATAATATACAGATTTTCAATCATATTCTATTATTTTCATTTACTAGATTCCTGATCCTGATTTACGCTCACGCGTAGACCCACAGTTTACCGTGTAGACATTCAAAACCGACATCCCTACGGAATATGTTGGTTATATGTTACTCCTTATTCCAGGAGTGTCTTATGTCTGTAGAAGTGTGTGTTCACGGGGCCGGTTTGCCTATTCTGAGGGACCAAAAAAACCCGAGTTTCCGGGTGTAAAAAACCCTCTACCTCCGTATGAGACCGGCTAACTCATCTTTAGTCGAAAGAGACCAGATAAAGGGTCCTCACGTCAAGGACGGGAATCGAACCCTGGTCTTTTCGACCAAAGGGCTTCGTCAATACCGACAGAGCTACGGAGGCTCTTTACTAGATTAAAAGCTTGTTTTAAGATTAAATTTACATTCTTAATAAATCTGCGAAAACATATCGAAAATTCAAGAATGTTGCTTATTTCACAAAATGTAAGACAAATTGAATGTTACAGAAAAATTAATTTGTATTACGTATGACAAAAGACAGATGTCAATATCTTTATTGAAATATTCTGAAAAGCAAGTTTCATGTAACCCCGATGTCAAACAACTATAACAGCTACTCTTAAACTTTGCAGTAATAGGACTTCTCCTGTTTACCCAACTGCATGCTCAAGATGAAAAGCCTTAAAATTTTGAATTAGAAAGGTAACTATTCAGGCATATCTGGATACTTTTGAAGATCAAGGTTTTGCTATTATTTAGTGCAGAATTTAAAACCGAGTCGAAAATTAATGTGAGATTGGAAAACAATGTGGAAGATGAAAATCGGATTCGTGAGAAAAAGACAGTATATAATACGAATAAAATCATAAATAAAACAAGACAATGAATTTAAATATAATGAAATGTTAAAAAATTATTAGTAAAACACCTGCAGAAAACATAGCACCTTGATTATCTCATGATACTAATTATGTACAAAGCACACGTTCTCTGAATAATTTTAAACACTTAATTTTTCAAGAGAGTATGATTAGTAGACAAGTGATATAACAAAACTGAACACCAGGATCGAAGAGAACGATCTGACTCACCATAAACCTAACTGAAAAGCTATCCTAGAAAATATCAAAATTACAGGAAATAATAGGGGAAACGCAGAAAGCAAAATGATTAAACTTAGCACTGCGGACTACAAAGAGGCTACCAGCGTAAATTAGTTTTCCGAACTCTGAATCCAGTTCATCCATTAAGCTTGTTGTAAATGAAATTCTATAACCGTGTAATATGTTTGTTGCGTTTCTTCAAAAATGGACACATAAATGCTGTAATCTTTACCTAGATCAGTAGTTCTCAAACTGGGTGCCGCAAGTATGCCACGAAATTTTGAATCGTTTATTTGAAAAAAACAAAATATTCAATTGCCACAAATAACTAAATCAAAAACAAAAAAAATTATATATTTTGATTTTAATGGATGAAGCGTATATAAAAATTATCATTTTTTGTATCACTCTTATATTATATACTGGGATTTCATTAGATCACCGCGTGTCGTAGTAACTAGATATGTGATGGCATAAATACTGGGGAAAATGAACTAATGAATGGTTAGTTGTCCTGCTGTCTGTTTTAGTATTTCTCTGTTCAGTGTGACAAGTATTATACATGATCATTTCCCCTAAACAAAAATCATGAGTCTTTTGTCATCGGTGAGAATAAACGAAGTACGATATTAAAATCATTAAATTCAGTGAGTAGAGGTTTTTCTTATTGTTATATATTCCAACTATAACGAAAAAAATAGAAAAAATTGACCATTATTTTCCAGACATTTCAGTCAATTTATACGATTGGATTCGAAATCCAATTGTAGAGTCAACATCAGCAATGAGTGAGTTAAGTCTTATAGAAGCCGAAGAATTAATTGATATAAGTAACGATCGTACGTTGAAATTGAAGCATTCAGAAATGTGTCTGAATTCATTTTGGATAACAACTATGAAGGAGTATCCCAATATAGGATTCAAAGCACTTAACATCTTATTGCAATTTTCTACATCTTATTTGTGTGAACTGGGTTTTTCTGCACTCGTAAATATTAAAACAAAGAAGAGAGAAAGACTAAAGGCCCTTGAAAATGAGATGAGAATATGTCTCTCAAAAACAAGGCCTAATATCAAAGAAATATGCAAACAACACCAGGCACATATTTCACATTAAGTTCATATTTTATTATCTGCACCTTTATAATAGCTTTTGTTTTGTATGTTTTTGGGTTGTTTGAAAATAAACCAATTTAGTTTAAATAAAATCTGTTTTCTTTTAAACACGCTTTCCTTGATATCTTTAGTATCTGTAATATCAATTTATTTATGGGTTATATATGCGAGTCTTTCAGAATCAATTAATCGCCACTTTACTCTCTATAAAAAGCAAATAATACTAGGGGTGCCGTGAAATTTATTTATTCATTTTAGTGTGCCGCC
The DNA here is from genome assembly GCF_054136105.1 of Typopeltis vanoorti. NCBI lineage: Eukaryota > Metazoa > Arthropoda > Arachnida > Uropygi > Thelyphonidae > Typopeltis > Typopeltis vanoorti. The sequence continues at coordinate 26,746,162 of NC_143559.1, read as the reverse complement.
AGACAAAAAAGTTTAAGAACCACTGACCTAGATCAAGTCTTAATCGGATGCGGTACAGAAGGAGCTAATTTGATAAATATTTAGCAAATTCTCTTTCCTTACACAAATAACCTGAATTTTGTTTTGAAAGTAATTTAAGTCGGAAGTCAATGCAAAAAATTGTTTTTAAGAGTAAAATTAAATAAATATTTACACAGAGTTAACGTTTTACTATATAAAACTTTGTTGCATAGTGTAAGCAGCCTTCTCTATCAGGGGTAAATGATATTACTTACAGAGCTACAATCGCCAAGAACTTTGAGTATGTGCACGCACGCGTTCAATTCTGTGGTATGTAGACATGATACATTTCTCGAGAGACGAGAGGTTCGAAAGACGATGAAAAACTCCACGTGCAGATCGCTCCGCGGGTATGCCTCCTTCCACGCCCTTCGATGACTTTGCACCCCCCTCCCCTTACTTCTTGCGTCTGTGACGCGTGCCATACAGCAAGTTAGAAAAACTACCAACAAACGGGCATCTGTCGCGCCTATTTTAAGGTGGGGGTGTAGATGTCTCGTTCTAGACACCGTAGATAAAAGAAAGGCAACTGCCGGCAAACGACACAGCATGATGGAATGAGGCTGGCCTTTCGCCAGGTATGCACAACTAGACAAGTCTACGGTGCTTATGATGGTCATGTACATCTCGCACAGTGCACGTGTCGGTAGATGTTCTGGCTAAATACAGTAATACTTATGTTTGTAACAGGAACAGCTTCCTAAGCTACTTCCTTAATACGTAATTGCAATGTTCTAATAAGCCACCTGCTGATATTTGTTATCACATTTGAAACAAAACAAAAAAATTCCCGTTTAAAACGAGCCATTTTCTTATCATCTTCATATTATGTCATCAGTCACTTGGAGGAACTATTATTCAGTTGATAGCTTCGACAAATTACAGCGGACATTTTTAATCGATAACATGGAAGAAATAAACTTAATTTGTACTATATCAACTAGCCTGACAAATGGATAGTCAAAAATTCGTAACCTACATAGTCAACTGTTTTCTTCTCATTATATTAATATTAATTAAATTATTAAACTTACATATAATCTGTAATGCATTTTGAAAGATGGAAGTTATTTAAATAAGAATAATCGCGTAATCTTAAAACATCGTACATTCGTATTATGGTTGTAAAAATAATAAAACACTAATGAAAATATAAAAATTAATAAGAGCTTATCCTTCTGATACTTAATTCATTAAAAAACAGTATGTATTCCTTTATGAACTCCATCGCGAAAGTTCTCGCCTTCCTTCACAACTTATTGCGCAATGATTTTGGTGAAATGTTTTACTTTGCTGACTGTGAACAGCATTCAAGCTGTTTATGAAGAAATCCACATGAGAATGTAAGAGTGTATTTTATGAAGGATATCTGGCGTCTGGGAGATCCATAGACTTCCATACTACTAAGCTAATGATGTTTAACATTTTAAACTCTCATCATATAAATCGTTCTAATTTGCAGACTAGAAAAATGTGCCATCAATATTTGAGAGTTTTGTATCATTCAGTTTTGGAAACTTTCCATTTAAGCAAAACCATCTTTTTTATCTAAAATCTTACTTTCCATCCACTGTCAGGCTTAACCAGTTCTAGCATACATGCGGAACCAACTTTTTATCTTCCAAATTACAACCAAAATATAAAATTATATTTTAGTGTATTTGTTATTACAGATCGACAATGGGTTTTGCTGTAAGGTGTCCATTGGCGAGTTCATAGAACCCACAGAGACAACTAACCTCACACACGCGCAATTTGCTAGTGATGTTTAACAAGCACGTACATTACGAAATCACTCCTCTTCGGTGCTGTCACACATGTTGTGCCTACTAGTTTTGCAAACATTTAGGTTAGCAATGACTATATTTTCGAGAATTTATAGGAAATGGTCATTGCTATGTTCTACTAAACCACTACGTAATGCAAGAATTTTCCAATTCTGCACGAATGTTTTTAAATTTCACTCATTTTGATTTGCAGTATTATTTTGCCATATTACAGAGAATATGATATTTTGAATCAATGTTACTAATATTTTATGTAAGTGAAGTAGAGGAGGAAATGGTTTTTAAAAGAACTGCAGTGTCTAATTTAGTTTCTACTGATATTTACTCAATAGGAAAGTATCACTTCGCATTAAAAAAATTATTTAAAAAATAGGAAGGTTAATGAGATACAATTATGACTGTCATAGCCATAAGAAGAGGAAGAACAACACAGAGAGCATAAGATAATATACCAAATTCTCACATCGAGGATCAGAAAAAGGTTCAGCATGGATAGAAACAAGAGAACACGAATGGTATTAAAAAAAAACAAAACATTTTGCTCTTATTCGAATGTTTCAGAGAATCGCAGAGAGATCAAAACTGCGGTATTGGTGATTGATTTAAAACGTGCTTTTCCATGCGGTTGCTAAAAGTTTTTACGGATGAGTCAGAATACAAAAACTACATCATTAAGGGAAAAAAACAGGCCTGCACTTCAATAAACGTCTAACAACTCATACCACTTGAACTAATTTCCCTTATTTTATACTTCCTTCTTTCATAACATTTTACCAACCTCTCCCCAATCTTTTTTCTGGCAACATCCCAGCATCCTGTCACACGAAAAGTTATGGGAGTTGAAAGTCAAGGCCATACTAAGAGTCATCAATTGTCCCACAAATCACCATGGATAAGATTCTTTTCATTTCTGAAAATAGTTTTATAAAGTATGCATTCACTGGCTTCTTTCCTAGATTGCGCTTGACAGCACAATCTCACAACAGTAAGAGCTCGACTGGTAGCACCATCTTTTCTTCTTTTTTTTTCAGCTTAAGGCTCAGAAGTCCTAACTTACAAGGAAAACAATAATACCTCTATTCAACAATTATATTTTAACTAACGATTTTTTTTCAAATCGCACTGCTAAGGCCAAACTAGGATTCTTGTGGAGTTTTAACTCTGAGTTCTTAAAGTGGCATTTTCAATTTAAAAAAAAAAAATGATACTATTTTTGTACATCCATTTTCAATAGCGAGTCAATACAATTTCACAATAGTCCACACACTCGCAATGTTATTAGTTACTGAGTTATATAGTACCTATGATCACGAGAAACTATGGACTTCGTCGCAATCAAGGTATTCAAACTTATCTTACAAATGTTATTTTAGATTTGGTTGGAATGATGGCCGAAACAAACTAAGGTTGTGGTCTCTACATATCTTAACTAGGCGTGTTCCTGGACCGGTTTTTGGAACGAAAACTCAAATTTCCGGGATGGTGGAAAGAAAAAAAAAAAAAAAACATCCATTTGAGATCGGCTAACTTGCCTTCAACTGAAAAGCCCTCATAAAGATTCCTTGCGTCACTGGATGTAATTCGAACCCGGATCAATCCAATTGAGGAATAAATATCATGTCATTTTCGCAACTACGCTACAGAGGCATACTTAGACGTCCCAGGTTATGATGCAACACGGTTCCCTACAGTCTTTCCAAGGTGCATGGACAGCACTCTTATATTCTGGGCTGAATCGGTACTGATTACTAAAAACGAAACAGATGAGCAGCAAACTATGTGATTCAAGATATGCGAATGATTTTGCTTAAGGAATATATCACTATTTTTACACAATTCCATTTGTTCACTGATGCAGCTCTGAAGCCTACTTCTTTTTTCTCAAAATACCGGAAAACAGCTGAATTTTTTTTGTCGTAATCCACGCTTTAATTGCATTATCTGTAAAATAAGACGAGCCATTTTATTACTGTGGTTAAGCCTTTACAGCAAGTAGAATTGCTAGGAATATATTAATTTCAGATTTTCAAAACCTGCATAGTAAGTTCAATATTGACGATGCCATTTGGATGGAAAGACTTGGGTTCAAATCCCGTCTAGGAAACGAAGAACTATAGCTTTTCAACTGAAGGTGAGCTAGTTGGTCGGGAAAAACTGATAAATCAGCCAGAAGAAAAACATTGGCCTAGCCTTCGTTTCTTCGGCCGTAAATTCAAAACAACAGATCAGATTTCCAAGGGTTTTCAGTCATAGAATCTTAACTAAATATACTCCTGCCGTTAAGTTTTCGGAAACTGATGCTGTGAGTATGAAATTATTACTAAAACACTAGTATTTGTTGATTGGTGTGAAAATGTATTTAAATTTTAGCTACGTATGTCACCGATTAAAGTCTACTCCCCCATCAAAATCTTGGTGTTGATAAAGTTAATCCAATAGCATTAAACTCTAGAAATAAGCAGAAACATTCCAAGACTTGTTGTGCACATCTGCTATGTCCATCTGTAGTCAACGGCGAAAATATTCACCAAATCGGATATAAAATAGCTCTCAATTAAAACTGATAGATCACATTTGGGTATTAGTGTTACACATTAGCTGGGATAAGAATACGGGAGTACTTTGTGAATTAATGCCTCTGTCAATTCTACTTGGTTGGTTGGTTGGTTTGCAATTTACTGGCGCAGGGACAGCAAAAGATTGCAGCAATACTTAAGGTAGTTAAAAATAAACATCAAAACAAGTAAATATTGTTATATCCAAGAAAACAAATAATAAAAATACTGAGCAATGCCCTATCTACATATAAATTCCCTTTATGATCAAATTCGTTTATATAAAATTTATTTTTTGTTAAAGATTTAAAAAAAAAAAATTTATGCAGTTAATCTTATCTCACTCTGATAAGATCTGCCTGAGTATATGGCTAAGCCATAGTAGTAGAATTTCTATTTCTTTCTAGAGTCATGTGCTGGTATTCCACCAGCACGTCAAGCATGACGAACATAACGTGGCTACTGGTGAAATACCGATAATATAATAAAACAAGGAAAAAATGACTTGATAACTTTTAGTAAAAGTACTTATGTATATGGTATACGAAGAAAATAACTTCGCTAATTGCTTTAAAAATATATTACACATTTACCTGCAAGGCTCAGAGCATAAATGCCAACTTCCTGATGTTGGGAATACTTCAAATGGTTTTACATTCTAGCTGGGAAACTTTTCTCGCAAGATATCTGGGTACGTGTGTCAAAATGACAATTAGCCAGTTTAACTCTAAAAAGAATATTGTATTATATAAGTTGTATTTGTTAGTTATGTGCTTTAGTATAGATCAAGGCGAATACTTCTTAATACTAAACAAATCACGCAATTATCAACGCCCAAGAAAATATACGTTTGATTTCTGTAAGAAAGATCTCAGAAAAGTAATCATGATGTTGAAAAGTAAGAGACAAAGCAACTAGTGCTAAACACAAGATATTATGAACAATAAAGTATCAAATCTCTAAATGGATGTCATGTCATACACCCGATATGAAAACGGCGGATTAATTAGCAAAAGATCAACTTTGTCGTAAGAACGGGAAATCAAGTTAAAATAAGACTGTCCATCATACCTTGAGGATATGATTTTCCCACCGGGCCATTTCGATCAATTTGTCGACATATCTAAAGAATAATTAGCAAAATTGCTAAAAGACCATTCATACTTAATGGTCTTTTAGCAGTCAGGACATCTTTTAAAAGAAAAAAAAATACTGCGAAACCGACATGGATGTTATTTTGCCTCTTAGACTCGACACTCTTATATGTGAATATACCAGCGAAGCGAAATGTAAACCACTGCAGATCTTTTCAGGTCACTACTTCCAATATAGTTCAAATGAAAAGATAAGAATCAATCGTGGAAACTTTTATGCTAATCCAATCCAAAAAATGGTAAACCTATTGTATTTTAGCCATTTGGTTGGACTAAGATTAATTAATATGGTTGCTTCTGCTCGAGAAACGAAGCATGGTACTTTATAAATCCACTCCAGGAGTCCATTAAACTGGAAAGTGGTTCGTATACCGGATATTATCATCATCATATACCACCTAAAGTAATTTACAAACACCCATGACACGGTAGGATTTGAACTAAGACAGCTTCTCCGCTCACCAATCAACCTATCTAGTCGACCAGCTAGGTTGGACTGCTAGAGTTCAACTCGGTCATGGTCATCGGGGAAGATATATGTGAAACTGTTGAAGGAAGTCACTGGAGGGGAAAAACTTCAGAAACCGAAACTATGATATGGATGACCTTTTCATAATATGGGAGTAAATGATTCATCTACTAAACAAAACTATTCAATAAGAGAATATAAACTAACAACAAACTAGAAAAAGAACTACATTCAATTCCAAGAAGTAAATGGAACGATAGTTTTATGTACATATGGATTCAACTCTACAAACCGATACATGCATTCCAAAAATAAGAAATAGAACACTGACACACATAGCGGAAATCGATCATCGCAAATCCCTCACTGCTATAAAAATAACTGCACAGAATGAAGGGCAGATTGAATATCGACTGCGACTTGTGCTATCAATTGCAGGGAGGACACCATGAAGACGGTGGCTATTCTTAGAAGGTACAACATAAAAGTGGTATCACTAGCCTATCAACCACATTTCATGAGGGCGTTTATGAGATTAAATGTTACGTCAACACTTTCTCTGGTCAGACTAGACAATTGTTCGCATTGCGGTTGATGTGCATCTTGGTATATGAAATAGAACCGGGGTGGAAGTACAACCGACTCATTAATTGGATTCCAGACTGTCAGTATAATACTTTTTAAAGAAAGATATCTTGGGAGGAAATGTGTAATAATCCTCATTTTAAACTCATATCGGTTTACTTAGTAAGATCATCGAGTGTGGGTTTGCGCGTCAATGTCAGTTACAAGCACCGTATTTCCGTCCACGAAATAAGTCACACTAATCAAGTACTGAATCCTTAACCGTTATGGTCTGAAATGTAGCAGAGTTTTATTTTAGTTTTTTTAGCATTTTCCTGTAATGATAGTTTTTAAAATATCGGTAACCAGTGCAACTTCTATTCCCGGTTTTCTTGGCTACTATGTCAATGCCTTCAAATCTGGCAGTATATTTCCGTTTTCCGGCAAACTACACTGAATGAAACTAGACTGAATGAAAAGTAGAAATACAGTGCCACATAGCACAGTATTAGATTTCTAAACAACACACTACTCTTATTTAACAACTACTACTACCCAAGGTTCGGCTTTCTTTTTAATTCAGCCAAGCCAGTCTAAATTTAGCGATAATTACACTCGCTAGCTATGCTGACTGCTCCAGAACATTTGTTGTCTCTCTTCGCCACCACTACCAGCGTTACCAAGTACTTCAACAGCAGTTTATCTGATAGCAAGATCTCAAACACAGAAAAGTGATTCTAGAGTATGGAGCATATTCAATTTGGAATAAATCTGTTCATAGAATGAAAGGCAATTTACTACTTGATTTATTTTTGTTTTTTTTTATAATAAAATTAAGTTAAATAAAATATCATTCGCAGAAGTTATTTATAATCCACTAGCTTCGTGGTAAGAATGGAACGTATTCAGACGAATACGTTCCATTCGTCTGACTACTCTGCCACATCTTCCGAATCATTTCTGGGTTTTATATTTAGACAAATTATGCAATTCTGTGTCGCTCACGTTCTTTTCATCTGAAAGAGTGAATACACAGCAATGTCAAGTGACTTTTCAAAATATAGTTGTGCGTGTCAGTAGCAGTTCACGCCTCGTGAACTGAGGCAACACGGCATTTTCCTTTATTGTTCCTTATTTTCATACGAGGAAGAAAAACATGCCCTTGCACTGATCATTGTCACTAAAGGAAAACCGAAAATAGTAGTTTACCTCAAACTTGTGAAGCAGAAACGAGTAGATTAAAGATCGTGACCTTGGGTAGAAAAAAAAGGGGGGGGGGTGGCCAGAATTACAGCGTGACACTGTAAAAGCGATGAGCGGAAACAGGTATAATACTTCCCCGACCATCTTGCTCAATGGCAGTGAATCGTTTAACACGAGAACCATCTTTAGTTCAGCGATGTGTTTTGAATACAAGCTAACAGAGCTATGATTGCAACTCGTTTTGCGGGAATTTTAGCACTGCCTATTTGTATGAAAGTTAAGCTTGGACAGGTTTGTTACAACAATAGCAGCTTCGATCTAGAACCGTAAAATCAATCGCAATCAGAGTTCTAGAAAGTGTTAACACTTATATCAATTCCATTGTTTCAAGAATTAATTTTTTCGTCGCAGTATTCATGACTATTCTAATATGCCTTTTAAATTTCATGTAATATAGCGTAAATAAGCGTTAGATATGAATAAATGTTCGTTTCACTTTTTTTTTTATATAGAGATAAAAGCATTTGCACTTTATCATTGAATGAGAACTGACAGAAAACGAAAAAAGAAAGTAAACGCCGAATTTGGTTGAAACAGTAAGAAGGGAGAGCATGCACGGGCATGTTCAAATTGTAACAGGAGCTATGTGGGATAGGAACCTTCTCACGGTCATGCACTCGCTCTTGATAGCTGCTTGACTTGTGTGAATAGCCATAACGTTACGCAATTAATCAGACATACCGAAAAAGATTGAATGAATAGAGAAAGCATGTTAGTCAGCTAGGTGATGTGCGATATTTTCAAGTAAGAAACATACAAGCCACATAATCCTTAAAATGAGAATTCTTCTTAGATATGACACCTGATAAATAATAGCTCTGCATGTTGTTAGATATAATTATTAAATGATAATTTTTTATTATTTAATTATTAAATGATAATTTTTTATTATTTAATTATTAAATGATAATTTTTTATTTAATTATTAAATGATAATTTTTTATTATTTAATTATTAAATGATAATTTTTTATTATTTAATTATTAAATGATAATTTTAAATTAAGCCAACCAGAAGTTTTTGTCGAAACTGCCAAAACGGAACAATATAATCGAAATGTATTCCCCTTTTTAAGGCGGAGGAGCGTGTAATTTTTCATTAGTGTTTAGTGTCTATTAAATATTATAAATAAAAGCGCGTATAGTTAAAAGAATTCTTAGGGCCTTTGTAGACTGTTTCAATTATAATTGAAACACCGAGGAAATTCGTTTAAAAAAATATATATATATATATGTTTAACCTACGCAAATACTTGTTTGTGCATGGCTTACCATTCGCTAATCAAGAAATATTCAAAATATTTATTACCTTCTCAATCTTTAAAGATTATATTCTGTTATTTTCATTTCTGAACATTTAATTCAAATTTTACATTTTAACACAATCTTGAATGTGTATTAAAATTTACTGGTATTAATCATCTTTAATGCCAGGAAATAATTGTTTCGGGGGCTTTGAGAATCCTAGTAGTACCAGATACCTTAATTATCGTGAAAGTGCTTTTTAATTCCGTAATGGAAAACTACAAGTGTGATACTCAATAGGGCTTTCACAATAATTAAGGTATCTATTAACACGCTTCCTGACTCTCTAAAAACAACTTAAAGGGGAAATAAAATTGAATATTTGCAAACAATTGCTAACGGTTTTATTATAAATAGATATGATTATTTGCACTGATTTTTCATCATCATCATACGTATCAAGGATTTAGGCCTAGCATGGCCTGTTCCGGCCTTAGAAGTCATCGTTGAATCGTTTAAGAGGACGTCCTGGTTTTCTTTTTCCTAATGGCTTGTACTTTAAGACTTGTTTTGGTAATCTTTCTGTTTTCATTCTTTGAACGTGTTCCATCTATGTTTATATTTTTTAATTTTTTCAATTACTGGTTCTTGGTTTAATTCTTTCATAATATCTTCGTTTCTTTTGTGATCAAATAGGGTATACTTTGCAGTTTTTCTCATAAACTTCATTTCTGCTGTTGTTAATCTTTGTTTGTCTTTTTGTTTTATTGTCCAGATTTCGCTTCCATACATTAAGACCGGTAGGGCTAATGTATTGTATACTTTTAGCCTGGTTTGTTTTTGAACTAGGTTTGGTTTAAATATAGGAGTTAATTACACCTGTTATTTTTAAGTATTTTGCAATTTTTACGTTTATATCTTTTTCATTTTCATAAGTGATCATACATCCTAGGTAGTTAAATGAATTCACCTGTTCTAAGATCTTGTTATCTAATACTATTTTAGTTCTTGCTGGATCTTGTCCTTTAAAGGCCATAGTTTTTGATTTTTGAGATATCCAAAGATTATCATACCATAATCTTTGGATATCTCATTTAGATTTAAAATAGCTTTCTGTAAGTTATCTTCAGAATTTGTAATTATTATTTGGTCGTCTGCAAAGAGGAGAGTGTTTAAGTTAACTGTAGGTGAAAGTTTAATTCCTTGATGTAAATTTTTACTCTATTTTATTATTATTTCATTTAAGTAGATATTAAAAAGAGTTGCTGAGAGGGGACATCCCTGTCGGACCCCTTGGTTTATCTCTCTTGTATATGATAGCTCATGATTTTTAACTAAACGAAATCTTCATTTGCCTAATATTTTTTAAACATTCATGGAGCCCTAGAATTCGTCTTGAATGTTCAGCTTTAACATTCCCACTTTGTGTATTATAGCTTTCTTAATCTTATTTAAACACGATGCGCTCACCGCTTTTGGTAATCTCTTCCATTCACCATAAAAGAAATATAAAAATTAATCTTTACAACCTTGAAAGGAAAAAGAACAAGAGATGACCCTTTTGCTCTCACACGCCATGTATGTACCGAACCATTTTTCCTACAGTACCACATTTAAAGTTTGAAGTTATTTTGACCAAAAATACGTGGTGTCAGAAACACAATTTACTAAATACAAAAATAAAAAAAGTATGCGGAATCGGCAATTTTTCTTGTCCAATTTAATGCGTTATAATATTGCGTTAAGTTTCATAATTAAAAACAATGAAACTGGGGATATTTAATACAAAAATTACTTATTAACATAAAGAAAAATCGGCGAAACGGTTAATGATAAGAATCATCAGAATTCTCTCCAAATTAAATTGTCAAGTACGACAGGCACCACTTGCTAAATTTTCAATTAAAAAACCATCACGAATGAATCAAGTGCAAATATAGAAAGATGTGCAACGACAGCAAAAAAGGAATGTAGCGCCTTAAAGTAGTCATTATAACGCAATCATGTTTTGTATATTATTTCTTATTAACTGTGTGGGATACACTACTCAACCTTATTCTCAATTTCCACTGTGAAGACAACTATCTTCACATTTCAACCTCCCCAAGATGGGAGCTGCCGTGAGCGGAAATGACACCCGCACGTGCGGACTGCGTGGGGGCGCGCAGAGGAGGCCATAGAGATCCGGAAGCTGCGGGAGATCTGGGTGTGACAACATTTAGGTTGCGAGATACAACACGCACAGTAGCCAGCTGTCCAGAGTACACGGAAAGGGGACTACAGACCTGTCGCCAGGTGGCGCTCTGCGGGAGTGACATCAGATATACCACTTAAGCAAACAGAATGTCATGTGTGACGAATAAACTGGATAAGATAAAGAACAAATAAAAACTCCAACCTTAATTCGCAAAAAAAAATTGCAGAAAGCGTGTGGTTATCTGAGTAAAGCTTCGTAAATAACAACTCATCTACTAACTGGAATAGATGGCAGCATGGAAATGATTGGTAGATAAAGTTCTCTTTCCCACCTGGAAAACTTCTAATAACCGAAATTATATCCATCAAAAAGCATTGTCTATATATGTAAAAAATAAATAATAAGTAAAATAGCCGATTATACTGAAAACGATATACAATAGTTTGGGGACAGGAAATAAATTAATGAATGTATTTACAACTAAACTTAAAGTAAACTTCGATAATCCCCACCCCCAATGAGAAATAAACAGAAATAGCAGTAGTTATATGGTTTCAATGGAATTTAGTGTTTAGGATATATATTTAGGAGCGACTTCTGAATTTTTGCTTCAAGACGTACCACTTTAGACGTAAAATCAGCAAAACAATTCGCAATGATAAAAATGCATGCTGCAGTGTTGACCAGATCTGTAAGATATTCACAACATGGACCGAATTAAGACATCCAATCCAACCAGATACCATTACTTCCATACATTCTGGATTGTAGGTTTCAACTGTTATGTACACATTTTCTCCTAAACGCTTTTTTTTTTTTTTTTTTTTGTAAAAAACAATTGCCTCTTTTCCCTACAGATGTAAGGAAATGCTGCATATTTGCGGCGTCTGCACCTTCTGTAAACTTATGAGTAGCTACTGATAAAACGTGCAGGTTCCGTTCACTTTTATGAACTTCGTGAAATCTAAAAATAGTCAATGAAACATACGCAGGCATAATTCCTATTACAACCAATGTGAGAAAATACAATGGTAACCATCCAGCTATTTATGGGGTTTTAAATAAATAGTTGCATTTTTTCTTTTTCAAATCTAGGGTTATTTAGAATTATGGCGGAAACAACTAAGGTTCTGAGGCCAGTGTATTATGTCTGTAATTTGAAAATGTTCCTCTGGCTGTTTTTCCTGTTTTGACAGATGAAAAAAACGAGTTTCCGGGAATAAAAAAATCATTCACCGCCGTATGAGACCGGATAAATCACATTCTGCTGAGAAGCCCTCGTAACCCGAGATTCCATAACGAAGAACCTCGCCCACTGGCTAACTATAATTATGAGAACTAATAACTATCCACTTCCAATTCCTTGTAAAGGTGTTTTGTATTAAAAATAGAAGTCGAATCCAGGTCAATTTCAACTAAAAGGCTCAGAAAGCTTTTTTTATAACATAAGACTGCGTATTTCAAAACTTATTGCGCGGTATGATACTACGGCACTGATTAGGGAAGACTTGAAGTGATTTGAAAGAGTACAGTGTTTAGTCTCTACAGAATGGTTTATGGATTAGCTAACAACTTAGCTAACTAATGGAACTCATGTATTAATCAGTTTATAATCTTTTATGGGATGAGAGAAAAAAGTCGCATAAAAATACGTTTTACTCGTAATAATTTCATCTTTAATTTAACCCATATGGTATGAACCTGAGCAATACAATATATATATATATATTCGCCGAACACAGAATGCATTTAACTGCCATAAATAATGAATGATATCATTTACGCATGTCTGCATTGTTTGTCGGTTGAATTGGCAAAAATGTTGATCAGCTCAAGTGAGAACAACGCAAATACATGTAACAATGACGTATAACGGACCCTTGTCGGTTGCGTTTCCTGTACAAGCGTGTTAGGAAATTTATGACATTGTTCATATTCATTCATATCTATTGTACAGAATGGATGCCTGTGAATTTAAAAGGAAAGATACACGAAACTGTGCTTGGAAACATCATATTGTATTATTATAATGTTGGATAGTAAAACAATACCAAGCACAGAAGTTACCTACAACGAATGGGGGGGGGGAATCCGGGTGTGTTCACTCCATTTAGTCTCTAACATAAGAAAAAAAAATATATGAATGAATAAGTTAGAGAAAACGTAAGAATGGTGATGGATATATCAAAAACCTTTAGAGAAAAGAGAATGAGATGGTATAGGCATATATAAAAAGATCACTACCGGTTCATTAGATAGACAACGTCATTCCCTTAGAATGGCAATGAATCTTCAAAGAAAAATCATTATATTCTAAACTTATTAAATTTATAATCAAAGGTTTATGATAAATATCATTATTTGCCAACGTCCTCGACTATTATTCTGGGCTTTTATTCTCCCCATTGTCCATATATCGTACGATTAGTGTACGATATGTATATATATACATATCGGTAGAGATATTTAATAACAACAACAAACAATTGGAATATAAATCTAAACAACTACTATATGTATTCCCAGCAATGAAAGGTTGAAAAACTATACGCTACCAACATTCAGATAAGCTAGGTTATCTCGAATATCCAAACAAGTGTTTGCAGCTTATTAAGCGAGAAGATTCCTTTGCGAATGAAGATTCCAAAATTTCGAAACAATTAGAGGTTAAACTTGCTAACTTTCGCTATATTATGCAAAGATTTTTTATTAAAAAATTTTCATTAAGCTACCTTTGATCCTTTCCTCCCCCCATTTCTTACAAAAACTATAGTTAAAACTTCTTCCTTTGGACGATAGATGGCGCTACCCAACTAATACCTAAACAGAATACTCATGAAGTATAGTACGCGAGAACGTACGGACTGATACGTACGCCAAGTGTAACGCCATACTTTATATATGCACTATGCAACGATATTATTCGTATTTTTTTCATCATTGATGAGAAAAACAAAGTTTTTCCTCATCAATGATGAAAACTTAAGCACAATACGATGTGCCAAGTTTTAGCCACCAACAAAAATAAACACCAAGTTAAAAAGTTGAAAGATTAAGGAATCTTCTTTATTTTCTCAGAGGTGGCAACAAAAACTTTTACTGTATTATCACTATGCCTCTGGCAATCAAAAAATCCCTCTTCATGAAATCGATTCATACTGACCTTGTTGGTGTTTGACAGTTTTACGGCAACAAGGCGAACTAGTGTATCAACTAAAAGTGGGCACCCTTTCGGTGGTACTATAATTTTTTTTTTTTTTATTTGATTTCTTTACGCCTTACGTTTAGAGTTGCAATTATTAATCAGTAACAGCATACAGACCGCTGTGATAATAGGGACATTCACAACTTGGGGGTAAATGTTATATATATAAATTATATTAACTACTACGCGAGAACGTACTGAACGCTAGCACTCTGGATAACTAAGAGATTTTATTCTAGAACAAATACAAATGTAGAACAGGTATGACGAGGATGACGTTTCAACAAAGTAATAGGAATGGTTGAATTACAGGTGAAGAGTTCACGATGAGTTCCTAGGAGCAATGATAATTATTTGTTCCTGATATTCATATTTGTTAATATCAGTTCAAACAGTTTATATTAAAATTAAACAGCAATTCTTGTTTATTTAACGTTTGTAATCGAAATGCATTGCTATAATATAGTGTCTGAATAACAGCTAATAAGTGCGCAGACAATTTAATAACGATTTCAATAATAATAATAAATACAAAGACAGTGCTGAAAAACATAACTTGGTCATTTTTTAAAATAAAATTGCTTCGAAGGTTTGGTTATAAAAAATAATAAAACTCCCGATAAACTTGTTTCTATTAGAATATTCAAAATGAAATGTATTCAGAAACAGAAATACTTCAGTTTCATTTAACTACATTCATTACTTATCGTTATGCTCTTCATTAACTAGTTTGAAAGACCGCGATTAATTGATGTATACATTTAAATTATGATCAAATTGTCTCTTCAAAATCTTCTATTTATTTTAAATAATATATTATTCCGTTCGATCATAAGTTTTACTTTAAGAACTTTCCATTGTATTCAAAGTGAAAACTACAAATTATTTGAAAAAACTGAGTTATTTCCGCACCTCTCTACCAAATTAAAAATGATTAATTTGCTTCTTGATTACGTTTTTAACGCCACGCTGAATGTATCATAATATCAACAACATATATATAACAGAGTACTGCCGCTGAACTAAGAGAAGCTTGCGAAAGTAAAAATGGGTGAATGAAGCTGTTCTCTCTCTGCCTCTTTTTTTTTTTTTTTTTTCCTAACAAACGGACGTTATGTTAGACATCTCAGTGGGAAAATATTAAGAAAAAATGGACTTCCTAATTTCTATTTAATATAATATCGAAATGATTTTTGATATTAAATTTATTCATTCAAACAGCATTTAAATTTCTAGCAATGACTAAAGTATATCCGTAAAGATTATTCTAAATACTTCAAAGGAGTATAACCAAGACATTTCGATATGATGAGAAGGAAATAAGTTGACTGCTTAACACCTAAATGAACCGTGAAGCACAGTTAAAAAAAGTAACATCGAGATATTGGGTGTTGCATTCATTTAACACGTGTAAATGATTATTTACACGTGTTAAATGAAACACACAATACCACAGTGTAATACGCTATTCTATGGACCCTACCTGCAGTACTAGGTACCTCACAGCAGCAGTCTACATGTACAACAACACTCTTACCGCAATCTGTGCGCATTACATTCTTTAATTTGGCGATTTCGTCTGGAAATTGCGACCATAGTAACCTTTCCACAATGTGCTACAACATCATCAGTTTATTAAATGGACATAAAACACGTTCTCGTGATATGCAGTTATTAGTTGAAGTTCTTCAATAACCACAAGTCGACTAAAAACAATCTTCAATTTGCTGTCACAGACGTCCGCTCCGTTTGACAGTGTGACGTTAAAGAAGAGTTCATGATTACTGATGAGGGGAGAAGAGAACAAAAAAAAAAAAAAAAAAAAAAAAAAAAAAAAAAAAGGAATCTCGTAATAACAGAGAAGCTATTGGAGAGGATACAATCCAGAATCTTATGCTGAAGTAACGTATTAATAGAGTTAGGAATGAATCAGGAAAGATTCATTTCTGGTGAAAGTAATATTTCATACACAATCCCCTATTCGACCTAAATTGGAAGGACCATTTTAGTTCCATTTAGTACAACAGGGTGTGCTGAAATAACCCTTCTAATAATTTTATATCCCCTTCCTCAAGTTTGGTTTGCTAATCTTATTATATCGTTAAGAAAATGAATATAATTCTTGAAAGATTTATTTGTATTTCACCGAAAGGGAAAACAAGTTAATATAAATCATAAATGAACAGTAACTAATGTTAATTATTGCTATGCTAATGTTTTGAAGAGGAGCGCATATTTCCGTGATTATTTAACGTTTGTAGATGCGATGTTTCCCATACGAGAAAACGACTTAATCTTTTTTTCTTTTTTTTTTCTTTATAGAAGAAGCACATTTTGTGGAGTTGCTATGTTTACTTCGTCTTTCGAAGTGCTGAGTCAGGAAGGTTTCTTGTTGAAGCGTTCAGTTTTATTTTTGTTTTAGCAACCACGACCTAAAATGACATCCTTAATTGTCCCTCCCTAACTCCCCCCGGAACATGCGTGAAGGAGCGTCGCATCTAGCAGACGTGGGAAAATTCAGTCAAGTGTGGCGGTGACTCGTTTCGTCAAGTCGCTCTTCTTAATTTCCCGAAGCGACATGCAGACAAAGAAGACGCTAATGCTAGCAAACCGTCAAACCGATAGTAGTGATACGCAACAAGTGCAGCGACTATACCTGCATGTCTCGTGGTAGAAAGTGAAAAGCAATAATTAATGGTTGCAGTGAAGACTAATCGATCGTTAACTTGAAAACTACTATTTCGGCTCGATTTCAGACAGCTTGCAAATATACTCTCCAGTAATTATATTTACTGACTTAAATAACCGTTCTCCGCTGTGTTTCTCCAAGGGTAATAATAAGAATTCTTGATGTGGGATGGCATTAGATCGGCGCCTTTCCGTGTCAGGAAGGCCTCACTTTTCAGAAGAGATAGTTATAATAATTGTATTACATTTTCAAGTAATGCCTTTAGGCATTGGTTCATATTACCACCGACTACCAAATAACAAGAGACGCTGATCTAATAATTAGTCTTTCTAATATAGTTATGACTGCTTAAGCTTTTTTTTTTGTATTTATTAAAAAAATGTCCTTTACGTATTAAAAAGTCAAATGTGAAGAATAATTTCTAGAAAGCGCAGTCAGAAGATTGCTTCACTCTCATTGTTAGCGATCACCTTCATTCTTAGATTACTTTTTTTTCTTTTTCTTTTTTGTAGCTAAAACTAATTTAGATGATTCTAATGCAGGATGTTACATACATTAACATCTCCAAAAAATATCGTCACATAAGGATTTTTTTAAATAAAAATTATGCTGTTGAAATAAGCTTTTAACACTAAAATTTGAATTAATTAATCATCCACATGTAGCATTTTCGATTCACAGTACATGTAACGGTAGTATGAAGGGAGGCTTAGTTGAAACACGTCCTGAACTTGGCTTATATCAAGGAATACCGTAACAAGCGTCTGAAACCAAGACAGAATTCTATTAACTTTCAGTCATACAACCTCCTCTCTTTAATTTATTATGCCACATTTAAAAGTTAAGAGGATGTAAAATAATTTTGTTATGTGTGTAATTTCGTTTGCAAATTTCGGTACGACATCACGCAGTTAAGACTAGGAGAAAACAGAGGACCAGCATAAAGTAATGATGATAATAAAACCAAGCTTCTCTTTTATTGATGCACGTAGCTTAAAGTTAATTTCACTCAATGGAATCGGGGGTAAAAAGATCATTTTAGCAAGCCAATGATTCCGAGAGAACCAAACGATGTAACAGAGGATTATCGCTGTTTAACTGATATATCTAGATTTTCTACAAAAAAAACTGACATTTGTATTGCACCCAAACTAAGAATCTGTCATTAGCCCAGATGTTCCAGCACCTGTTCCACCATCATTCCGAGATATTGCAGTACTCACGAATGACGAACCTGCTTCCGGTGCGGATAGGAAGTCATCGTTATCAGATTAATGCATTTATCAAGTTATCAATGAATCTCATAGCTAACAGAAGGAATTAAACAATCGCGCTACAGCTTTCATTTATCTAAACAACAATCTGGACTGGCTGAATCTTCCCTTCAACAATGGAACTTGACTTCATAAATGAAATTTTTTTAACGTTCCTGAATAATTCCAATAGAAACAAGCGAAGATACTTAAAAGAAGAAACGAAGTAGTTATAAATCGCATTTTTAAATTCGTGAATATTTTATTATATATTATAAATATAGTAAAGTCCGCAAGTATACTTAAAATATGGCTATTTACATTCATTTAAAATAATTTTTTAATTAATTTTATTGTAATATACAATTATGCTTTAATTTTCTTTCATCGTTTAACAATACTTAATCATAGTTATGTTTCTGACATACTTAAAACAGTAAAGAATCTGGTTGAGGAGAGAGCCATTAGAGTTTATGGAACTACTTTTGCAAGTCCATGAACTTGACGACGTAAAGTTCATGGACTTGCAAATCTATATGCTTTCGTTTGTTTACTGTTGTGTTCAAAGTAGTGATCACTAATCTGAGCTTTTTGTAGTCTTTTCGGTCGTGAACATAAAATAACAGGTGGGTTGTAATAACTTTTTCACTCGAAGCCAATTTCTCAGATGCATTTTATTTATAAGTTAATTTTTGTTGTTGTTGATGGTTTAGATATTAGATCTGAAAAAAAAAATATGCTGAATTCAATGATAAATATATATTTAATTCGGCGGATGATTTTAAATGTTTGTAACTATTGATAAATAGAAATATATTACAAGAATACACTTAATGTATATTTTCACTATCAAGATAAGAATATTGATATGGCATTCTTTTATAAGCACTTGCTTTGGTATATTTAAAATTGCTATACCGGCTGCAAGCGTACAGGCTTTTTTTTTGGGGGGGGGGAGGAAACTGCTCAAAACAGTACGCCGCTAGACTAGATATATATTTATCTACACATATGATTACCAGTTCCTCTAGTAAACGATTTCCAGTTTGATTGTGAGGCCCTTAAGCAATGACTGAACGCAGGCGTGAACATGTGACAAAAATTGCAACTCGAAAGAAGTGTTCTATGGATGCCGTAACTAAATAGGTGTCAATTCTGTTTCTTTTGGGTATCTGAAGTTGGCCATGAAGGTACTACAATGTATACCGTATAAATGCGATTAGGATAATAAGTAGGCTTAAGTTAAAAAAATAAAAATTAAAAAAAAAACAACAGAAAAAATGATATCAACTTCACTGATATTAGCAAGTAAAAAAAAAAAATCTAGAAGTATGAGAAGTGAAATACTTTACCACTACCACATTTTCGTAACTAGAAATGTTAATTTCATTTTTAATTTATTAAAACATTATGAATGCTCCAGTAATTTCTTTTTCTATTTTTTTTCCTCTAAAATCAGACACGCACTGCTCAGTGTAGCCGCATACCTCCATATGCGTGCACACTGAGGTATATTCATGTTCGATAAAAACAGGAGCAACGGTAAAAGTACTACTGCTATTAAAGTGCTACTTTTTTCTCTTTAATTATACCTTTATTTTATTCTCAACCATGGATTTCACGATTTGTCTTGTGAAAAAAAAAAAAAACTATTTGGCTGAAATCAATTATTAGTGGAACAGTGTATGAGCAACAATAGAAAGAAGAAGAAAATAACTCCAAGATATTTCATTAAAGACTTCGATATGTCCATCTGTTTAAAAATGCAAGAAAGGGAATTTTTATTAGGCAATACCTTAGATGAGCTTAGGCATAAGTAATATCACTAAATTTATCAATTCATCACATGAATGCCAGCGCGCGCGCACGCACACGCACACACACACACACACACACACACAAAGGCAGTTCATGGTTTTACATTTAGAGAAACCTTAATACTATTACTATTAACGCTACAAATCAACTTTTTCGCTTTGTTAGAATACAGATAACTACAAAAAGATTATGGCGTGTGAATCTCTTTTCAATAGTACTGAATAATTCATTAGGTTAGCTTCAATTAGACCCTCGGTTCTGTTATCTTCAGGAAAACATAAGCCAACTTTGTGAAAGAAGTTTTAATCTGTCTTTTTTTTTACCTGGTAAAGAATAGCAACAGAAATCTTATGCACAAAGCGACAATTATCTTAATCTAAATTAAACGTTAACTTAATTTTTGTTATAGGTCAAAATTTCATTATAATATTACATCTATTTTCATTTTACCACATCTTAACATAAATTCCTTTCCGAATAAAATAACAGCATAACTCTGAAGTTGAAAGAGCCTATTCAGGTTTTAAGATACAAAATTTGAATCTGTAATGAACAAGAAAAAAAAAGTGTTATTACAAGTAATGAGTGAAAAATTACCAACTCCTACGATTTCTTTTTTGCGATCTGCGGACATGTACGTTTGACAAGATACTAAATTCTAGTTATACCATGCATCGATAAAGACTTCCCAAGGTAATGTATATAATAATTTTCAACAGACTGACATGTTTATTTGTAGCACTGGTAGTAATGAACTGAACTAACGAAAGTATGCAGAAGCACTGACAGAGGGCAAGGATGGATGGCAGAGCAAGCGATAAAGATGACCTTGTAGTATTTTCTGAGATACGATGGCCGCCGTCGTTGCATGTCCCTTAGATGTGGGTGGGTACTTTCAAAACAAACAGGGTTGCTGCAACAACATGCCCCAGATGTAGGAGGCCGCTGGCTTCTTTGCCATCCACTTAGTCACCCCACACATACACTTATTGTATCTTTCAGTAATGGCCGAAAATTAGAAACATTCCTTTATCCAAGGACAGCAGGAGAGACCCTCGCAAAATCGGCTGATAGATATTGATCACAATGGTAACCAGATGGACCGATACTAATCGCATTCCAAACATTGAAATTTTCATTAGTTAAACAGATTATAATGCCATCAATTATCACGAATATCAAAATTTATTATGAACAATATATTATTAATTGCATTGTGGTATTACAAAACAGTATCTCCGGGTTACCACTTTGGGACACTCATGCACTGCATAATTCATAAAAGTGTGACTACCGGACGATTTCCAAATAAGACTGGTTTCGTTCAAAAGCACAATCAAAGAACTGTTAACTACTATAAAAAATAAATAAAATAAATAAATGAATAAATAACGTATCTCGAAAGGACCGGTTGTTCTTGAAAGGACAACCACCTTAAATTTTTTATATTCATTACTGACTTTCGTAATTTCATGTTAATGTGGCTAGCAGCATAGTTATTGATGGTTAGGGGAATAAACCGACAAACATAAATTTTTTTTTTTTTTCAAAGAGTAAATCGTAAAGATTTAAAGAAATGAAACTCTCTTCGACACACACTAAAATAACCCATTCTTGAGAAGATCCAACCTTCATAACACAACACTAGAGTAATGAGCTGCAGGAATATGAGAGACTGAACCTTTGTTTCAGATGTACAAACATTTGTCCTCGTTTAGGCACATACGATTTATGGTTGTTTATTTTTATCTACATATTTCTTTTGTAGTTATAACAAACAGTCTAACATTTTAACAATCCAATCTTTCCCAGTTCTGATGCTGGGCAGAAAATCTGAAAAGTTAAGACAATTTGTGGCATGAATAATTCATCTCAAAACGCATTCTCAAGGTAATCTTATTTACTAATATTGCCAAACAAGCCCAAACGTGTCTTTCCCGTTTTCTGACTCACTGTGTTTAATACAATCATGTGATAAACAGATCAGTTACGCTTTTCGTAGCTGAGCTATTTACCACATGTTGCCATCAGCTTTCCGTTGGAACAAGGGGTCAAATCCTCTGAGATTTACAGAACACGATTAACGAAATTTTTTTTTCTTTGAATTATGATGCTAGACCTTATTTAGCCGATGCAACTACTGAAACAATTCAATCGCTGCATCGAACCACCGAATTCTTTTAATGGTTCAAATTATTTGGAAACCTAAATCCCAAACTTTCCTAGACAGTCAACCGTGAACTTGATAAATCGTGACCTTGAAAAAAATGTAAAATGTTTCTTAAAAATGCATATTATGAAGGAGTAAAAGAAGGAGAGAAGAAAACGTGAAAAATAATGCTGATTTAACTATTTTTTAAATCAGGGAATTATTGAACAATAGCACTGAAACCTTTATAAGTTTAACCTTTCCAGATTTATTAAAAATAGTCTTTACTTTCCGAAAATTTGAATCGGGGTTTGAGGTTTGGATTGTTCAGAATTAGCGCTTAGGAAATAAGGTCTCTCACACACACACACATGTATTTTCTGGCTGGTTATCTGTTTTGTGGGATGGGGAAAAATTCCCACATTTCAGGATAAATCTGCCATCTGATTTATTCAGTTTTCACTGAAAATCTCAAAGCACATATTTTCGTCCAGTGTGCCATAATCAAACCTCAGGTGCGCCAGGAAAATTATCGTGTCAACTACAAATAGCAATACTGATGTGATAAAA
Organism: Typopeltis vanoorti; assembly: GCF_054136105.1. Taxonomy (NCBI): domain Eukaryota; kingdom Metazoa; phylum Arthropoda; class Arachnida; order Uropygi; family Thelyphonidae; genus Typopeltis; species Typopeltis vanoorti. Next base: position 26,723,185 of record NC_143559.1, on the reverse strand, counting down.
AAATATTACATCCCACCAGATTTTAACCTTTAAAATGCCTTAAGTTTGGTGTACTGCGATGATGCGAACCTAAAACATAAAATAATTCAAGTGGGCGAATTTCTTGTGTCCATGACGATTTTGAACACTGTTCGTTTCAGTTAAAGGGGAGAGAATCTGTGTCATTCTTTCAATGCATTCTCGAAGGTGCGTCCGTTTTTATGAGTTTTTTAAGGGCTATTTGTACCCCCCCACACACACACACAGATATCCATTGGTCTACAAAAAGTAGCCCATTTGGATGACGGAATTCTGCTAATTAACGACCGTTATTCCGAACTTTATTTCGGAATTGCCAGAATAATGGTCTTGACCTGAACTATCAAGTTCTGTCCCCACTGCGCGCAATAATGTGCTGCTTGGAGGTAATGCTGGCAACCAGTTATAACCGAAAGCATTACATTTATGAAAATATTCAATGAAATATAATGCCATCTATTATTGCAGCCAATCGCTATCTTCTCTTAAAATTGAAAACGCTGATCTCAGACTTGGTCCCTGTCTTTTTTGATGAGCTGAATTGAACTAGCGTAGAATTAATAAAGAGTACCTTTTTGCTTTATTTTAAAGAATTTTGCTGACTTGATTGCAGTTCCAAAATCACTTCGGGTGATTTGTTTGGTGATTGAATAATCCAGAGCCATAATTTTGTCTTAAGAAAGCTTGTTTCAAGAAAGGGAAAAAAAAAAAAAAAAAAAAGGAAATTAGTGTAAATTAGTCTAACTTCATCTTACATCCCACTTTAATCTGGTGGGATGTAATATTTTCTTTATCACTGATATGATAAAGAAAATACAATTTGGTAAGAAATGTTATCAAACGAATTTCAACAAATATGTGTTCCGTCATGTCGAATACTGTGTAACTAATTAATTTGTTGAGGTTGATGAGATCCGATAACTCTCATTCCGTTGAAAAGCCTAACCTGCTTTTCAACCAAAGACCATCGATACTGACTGTACTACGCTAGTAAACAAGGATAAAAATTAATATTTCTTAGCCAATTATCTATAGTTAAACAACACGTTATAATATGGAATGAGAAATCATTTTGGTTTCATAGTACTAATTTCGGTTTTCGTTAACCGGCTGAGAAATGCCATGCAATGTTAACCTTGCCATTTAATTAAAAAATGCCACGGTAACCCAAACAGCTACTTTTAGAAGCTAATAAAGCGTACGGTGAAGTTATGCTAGTGATGAATTAAGGATGAATCCATGAATGTCATTACCTAACTGGCTAAAATCTGCATTTAGTTGCTTCCATGTAATGTTTAATCCTGGCAGCAGGAGCATTCCCATCAACACCTAAAGCGGTAGACTTGAAGTGTTCCTCTTGCCAAGAAACTAAATTCCCCCATATATTTACTACATAGATGACAAACATGCAATATTCGACTTCTGGAGAGGGAAGACTTACTCCTTCTTAAATGATGAAGCTGTATTCCCGATACCGAGCCTCGTTCCGTCGCAGATGAGTGCCTAATTGCCGTCTGCGGAAGATAAGGGAGCCGACATGGCGGTCTAGGTACTCATGGCAGTGCCCAGAATAGCCTAGTGATGACAAACACCTTCAATTCTCGGAAGCAGTTTACCAAGCTTTTCCTTCGGTTTCTCCTATAAAGAAAAATGGCTCTTAAAGAGATTACTAGAATACCGTTCAGGTGCTATCTGTCTGATGTCTCTTGACATCTAGTAAGAACGAACATCTGGGTAAGACTCTCCCCACGGTTACAATTCATTTCAAAGCCATTAACGGTGCTTTCAATTTTCCTAGTTTTATATTAAAAGCAAACAAGTTAAAAATAAACTGATTTATCAATACGATTTCCAAGTTTGTTCAATGAAGCAAACCTATAACAGTCGACGAGGATTAACGAAATCAATAACGATATGTTATTGATCAACTGTCAATAATCAACATGTTTTTGTTTAGAAGTGGATAAAAAAATGAAACTGAAATTAATAGTTAATATTAGTATGCTTTTCAACTAAAATATTAAACTGTAAAGTTTAATATTTTAGTTAAAATTACTGGACGAAAAGGATGCAGTAATTGTTTCAGGAAAACTATTTGATTAATATTTTGGGTCATATTGCTTGGTTTGTGAGCACTGCTTCTAAAAATTCTTCGATTCTTAACAGAGGTGTTTACTGATTTAGACTGGTAAGTACTTTTTGTATTTCTTTTGACAGCTGCAATATTTAATCCTCCTCCAATTTATATAATAATAATAATAATAATCTCAGTTACTTTTGACACAACTGGATTTTTTTTCTAGTGAAACTTGGAGTACATCTTGTTCAATTACGTTCATAATGGTACAGAAGTGGAGCTGAGCGAGTTGTGAACAAAACAAGCTTGAAATGTGTGGGCTGAATTAACGAATGTCTCGAGCAAGGAATATTCTTGCTCAACATTTAGTAATCAGTGACCGGCATGCAACGTTAAGAGGTGTATTAGAAGCAAAATGTGAGCATATTACCCATGTGGCCATTTGTTTAAATTCTGTGTCTGAAAACAATTTGTTCCCAAAAAGGATTCAACAAATAACAGGGGTTTCCCGTCCTTCGTGTTATACTTTTGTACTTGTAATCAATTTGTTGCTTCAGTATTTCCTATCTTTCGCAATTATTTCCTTTCTTTCCCATTTTGTTGAACATAACTTATGTCAATGTTTGAGCATACAAAGGATTGTTAAAATTTACACTGGATTTTCTCTGTTAGCTAATTTCTGCGATGCGATATTTCTCTCTCTCTCGAAATATCTCATGTCTATGCGTAATTTCTTAATCATTAGCTCTGCTTCCGTATCCACCCTCTCCCCCCTCCAACTCTCTCTTTAAGTTAGTTATGATAAGGCGGATAATTGTTTCTTTGCTGAATGCTCACAAGTATCTGACAAAAACTAAGGGGAAAAAAACGATCCGCATTATGAGGACTTTCCAAAATCAAAACCAAAAAGCAATTTTGCTCTTATATAATCAGTTTCAAGCAGTGATTGATAACATTCGGATCAGAACAACAATTTCAAATTATCTTTCGTGAACAAATATTTCAAAACACATATACTATAGAATTCTGGGACGGCATCTGGTACTCGAAGAAACGAGAGAGTGGGTAACTCGTGGCTCTTTTCGTAACTGATTTGCGGATCATATTATTTTTGTTATTATGTAAACAGTGCTTTTATAACTTTCGATTTCATTTTTTTTATTCTGTAATGATAATAATAGTTTTTGATCTCTAGATCATGTAATGTTCTGTGGGTCTGTAAAAGCAGAGCCAGTTATCTGTTTTGCTAAGATTATTCAAATTTTCGTGCGATATAACGGTAAGAAATCCGTTGGTGTTACCTTGACTGTTAATGAAGTCCTCGCATGCACAACGTAGGAGGCAGGTCTGTAAATATATAACATTTTTAGCCTTTTCGCTAAGTATAGATTTTCTAGTTCTATGATATCATATACATATTTAATAGTACTATAACGATATAGATAAGCATATACAAAAATTATATTGTGCGAATAGAGGGAAACGAAAAACACTATTTTGGTTTTAAAGCTGATAATTACGATAAGTGCTGAATATTCATTCGTATCATTCATCGCTGAACTGTGCTGATTATGCGAGTCCAGTCTTGCAAAATATATTTCTAAAAATAAATATTTCTAAAAATATTTAAATATTTCTAAAAATAACCCATGGTAAATGCATTAAAGCAATTTCTGTAATGCCTATTTTAGTAAGATTCCATACCGATTTCATAAGGGGAAATATTTCAAAGGGGGAGAGGAAGCGATTGCTTTCTACGTACCACATTATCCTTCTTTTCTTTGCTTTGCTTGTACACGCTTAAATAACACGCCGTCCCACCATGTCATGCGATAAAATCGCAGCTAAGTAATCTAATGTAAAGAGCAAATGAAACCCCTTTCCTGATTATGTAATACTAGCAAGCTTTATAATAAATAATACATTTATCTCATAAAAAGGGGATTTGGGGTTAGTTCTCTTTTTCCGAAAGTTAATGCCATTGCATTCTATACAATTTTATTTGTCAGTAATAAATTACGAAGTCTAAGAAGGTTAAATCTCTACAAAAATCATAAAATAAAAGAAATCGGACAAGATCCCGATCGTTCGGATTACAATCTGTAGCCTTCATTTTTTTTTTTTTTCGCGTGAGATTTTTGTTATCTTCATTAGTCTAAGTTAGTGCTGTATCTCTTGAGTCTTAAGGTATTTTCTAAGGAGTATAATTCATTATCGCTTCATTAACCTTTATTTCAAAATGATCTTAAAAACAAAAGAATAGGCGGAAATGATGAATTCTTGTAATTCTAAAATGGAAAATGATTTAAAATTTACATATAGACTACTTTGCTGCTACTGTTTGAAACCGTTAGAATTTTTATCGATATGCATATGATTTTTATTTCATGTTATTTTATATTCAAGGAAGCATTCCATTAAAAATTCCTTCCGCATCTGCTATTATTCTTAAGCGCCAATCTAAACAGTCCAGCAGTCTTTCTTTCTTTTTTCTTTTTCTTTTTTTTTTTTTTTTGAGTAAGGGAGGGGGAAAGGAGGAAGTGGGTTGGAAAATCGCTGATTCACGCCTCTACTATATCAAAAAAGTCACGGTTCGTGTCTTCAGTTAGTAGATGTATGTGCTTGATATAAGAAGAAAAAATCATTCCCGGTATTTGATCGGGCAACAAAGAGTAAGTCATCAAATTCATCAAATTCACGTAGGCCGCAGATGATCAATCGCAATAATTTTATTATAGGGTGACATTCGCAGCACAATTTAACACAATGCCAATTTATTGTGGGTTTACCTCATTACTGTTACTTCATTCAGGCAACAAGCACCAGGCCTAAACAAAAGTAACTGTGATGATTGCAACATAAAACGGTTTAAGCCTTCCCGTAAATTGTCCATCCATTAATTTCAGTACACAGCTATCTAATAAATATCACATATCAAACAGTCCTTTTCTGTAGCTATTCTTTTCAGAAGATTAACTTCGCATTTCATCTTTGCTTGTAGGTCTTTTTAGACTATTATATTTGCTTAGCGTTTTTTATATACCTATATAAATACTTATATACCTATATTTTATATACCGTCGGCCTGGTTGGCCGAGTAGTTAGCGTCTCCGCTCTCCAGCCAGAAGGCTGCGGTTCGAATCCCGCCGTGGGCATGGATGTTTGTGATTGTGAAAATACTAGTGGTGGTGGTAGTCGGCGGTAGATGCGTTGGTGTGGATGATGAAAGTAGTTGTTGGAAACGGAGAGCTGTGGAGTAGGTGCCCTCCCTCGATGAGCCTTTGGACTCCCTGGAGGTGTCATATAATGATAATAATATAATATATATATACGAGCGAATTCTTAAATCTAATTCAGCGGCTGGTATTGTAGTCACGTACTAACCGCTGAATTAGAAACCTTTATGCAGATATAGATAAACGGCACTTATCCAGCATATATGCAGAATAGTTGGTCAGGTGTCATCACGTGTTCTAGGCAACCATTTAAGAATGCTCTTAGTCAGTAATGGTCAATAGTGTTGATCACAATGGGAAAAAAATATCTCTCAGAATTCAATTAAGGGCTTGTTGCGGGTGCCCGTCTGGCTGGAGCCACAATTTTGAAAACAGCAGAGTTGACTGGTTTCTCAAAAGGTGAAATAATCCATCTTGCTTATCTAAGAAGCGTAACTGTGGTCCTAAGTCAGTCAGTCATGAAAGAGATCGCCGTCGTCTGAGAAGGCTTGTACGGACAAACAGAACTTCCTGTGTGCAGCAATTAACCGAAGCATTTAATGAAGGCTGTTTCCGACACATAGCTCACCGAACTATGCGCAGAGAATTGAGTGGTTCTATATTGGCAGTCACATACCTTTGCTGAAACCGCTGATTTCTGCAAAGAACCGGAAAATTCGTCTAAAACAGTGTAAACACCGTGCTAGACACTAAAAGACTTGAGAAAAGTCATGTGGTCAGATGAGTCACGGTACACCTTGTTTTGTACCGATGGTAAGCAGAGAGTTTGGCGGGAGCGCCATGAAGCAAATAAACCCAGCTTGCCTTGTAAACACAGTTCACGGTTCTGGAGGTGGTGTCATAGTGTGGGGCGTATTCTGTTAGTACGGGACGGATCCCCTAATATTTCTGGAAGGTCTAGTGTTCTCTAAGGAATATTTGAATATTATTGCCGATCAGGTCTATGCTGCAATGTTGACGTTTTATCCAGCAGGTGATGGATAAAACAATATTATTATTATTATGTGATACCTCCAAGGAGTCCAAGGACTCATCGAGGGAGGGCACCTGCTCTACAACTCTCTGTTTCCACCATCCAATCCACCAACTACAGCAAACCGCACCATCTACACCACCACCACTAGTATTTTCTCAGACAATCACAAACATCAATGTCCACAGCAGGATTTGAACCCGCAGTCTTTTAGCTGGAGAGCGGATATGCTAACCACTCGGCCAACCAGGCCGGCATATTACAGCCTACAAACACAAATATATAATATTTTGAGGTAAAAGTAGTTATTGGATAAAAATAATTTTGATTCAGTTATTTAAAAAATTAGTTAGTTAAAAATTTTATTCTCGATTGTATGCTACGGTCTCAGTCAACTGCCTGGCTACCGTAGAAGGATGCACAACCCTGGTGAGCCGAGTGATTAGCCTATCCGCTCTACAACCAACATGCTGCAGGTCTGAATCTTGCCATGGGCATGGATGTTTGTGATTGTTTTTAGGCGATTGATGAAAATTTCACCGTCTGATGTGAGACCACTTCTCCGCTTACTGGAGGCCTGAAGTGGCTTGAAAAGTTCTATATTTGGTACTCTACAGCAGAATTTCCGGACCATGTGAAAATAAATTTATAAAACACACACACACACACACACACACACACACACACACACACACACACACACACACACACACACACACACACACACACACATATATTTTTAACAATTATACGAGTATATGTGTATACTCTATGTATATGTAATTACATATAGAATATATTCTGTGTGCGCGTGCGCATGTATGATTGATAAAAAAATATTTTTAAAAATAATCCTTAGTCCATCTACGGTATAAATGTACTATAGATTTGCATACAATCTTTCGTGGTGGGAGCAAAATAAAATATAATAATAAAATACCATCTGACTTCTGAGGCTTGGTGTTTCATACATTATAATGGAATTATACCGTTTGTAAAATATGTTGGTCGTGAAGAGAGCGGTGGCAAAGCGGGATCTATTATACTGACTTTTCATTACTTCGGCCGTATTTTAAATTATATCAACAGGATCTCCGTACCTTTCTCCTTAATGTTTCAAATTATAAGTGGACATACAGAAAGAGAAGACTCCACTTATCCATCTCCACTGAATACAATGAAAAAGTTATCTTACTGCTTAAAGAATACATTACTGCCTATTCAAAACATTTCTAATTAAATAGAGAAATACTCTATCCGTACATAGCGCTACTTCATAACCAACTTTTATATTAATGTTACAATGAATCCTAATATATAATGGGGTTAGCTTGGGACAGCCGGTTAGTAGTTCTGATTTCTCCTGTATGTCCATTATACAGCTGCACATCACAGCATGACAGAGAAGCATCCTTTAATGTTTCGGGTACGTTTTTTCCAAAATCATGACATCTGACCGCTATCTGCTCATTACATTCATTCATGGTATCGGTCTTAATGTGCTGAATAATCAGAACACATTTGATATATAAAAAACTTCTACATACACACATAGAAAAGCTTCAACTGCGGTTACCAGCAATTTTACACTAGATAACTTGAGGCAACTTAGAGAGAGAGAGAGAGAGAGGGAGAGAGAGAGAGTTGACTATAGATGAATTCCATACTGCTCTGATCGATGTGGAAGTGTAAGGAATATGCTTCTAATAAGGAAGTTATATTTCTTCAATGAAATCGTTATTCTTAATTATTAAAACAAAACTGAATAATATACAATATTTATACGTTTTTCAATGATTATTTAAACCATGTCGGCAAATACTACTAATATGCTTAAATGCTTCACAACCACTTGTACGAATATCTCAAGTTACTTTCTCCGCTAAACAAATGCATTGCTAAGAGTCTGCAGTTTAAAAAGAATGCGATTTCTGTACTTACTTTGGGAAGGGATAATTTCACTTATCTCTCAAATTGATATATTTCTTTGTGCTAAAAAGTTCTAGTAACCAGTAAGAAATATCATAAATGACCATAGTAGAGGAATAGTAATCGCTGATTTACTACCAGAATCAAATAATTTTAGTAAGAAAAACGTAAGTGGGGACGAAAGAGTACATTGTTGTATAAGGCACATTTCCCAGGAACGCGTGATATACATGATCACGATTAATGAAAGATAAAAAAGAAAACTATAAACAAATTAATACCTAAATTCATCAATCTTCTTTCCTTTGTAGTATAACATAAATGGTGATCGATAAAACAACAATACTCTCTTCCAATTTTTAGCTATTGTATTCATTATTGATAAATTGATTCTACTACTGGCTAAATAGATAGGCATATTAATTCATAATTTAAATCTCTCTAGCGGCCCAAGAAAATAGGGTCCGGAAACTCATCTTTGGCTATAACTCAAATGCAGGATCGGCTCGGTCGGGTTATTGGTTGAATTACTCACAAAATAACTTAATTTAGACGATCATTGCATTATTTATTCTATATTTGAGTGTTTTCCAGCAAGGGTTTCCTCCTTTTCTGTAGAATGAAAGACCCAAGTTTGCGTATGAAAGAACTCTGTCATCTCGATGATTTCATCTAACTCACCTTCAGCTGCAATAGTTCTTATATAGAGGTTTCTTATGGAAAATGTAGTGCCGTTTTTCTGTCTGTGGTACTCCTCTTCTTCACCGCCAAAAGCGATCTTTACAGTTGTCCTTTATTAACGACTTTAAAAGTCGCTTACTACCCACAGTACGTTCAGGAGGTCAGATTCAGTTCAGCAGTAAAATCATTGTGTCTTGAAGTGTCACGGTTATTGTAAAGAGAAGAAGCTTGCGCACGCGCAAATCCAGGTCTATACACGTGTATGTGTGTGCGCGTGCTCGCGTGCGTGTGTACACATTGAAAACGATATTTTCTCATTTCGCTATCATTTGTTTGTAATGGAATGACATATGAGAGTATATTTTAGGTGAGGTAGATACCAAGTCTTGTCTAACAATCGGATGATTCCTCCGCTGATGAGATTCGAAACTCATCGGTCAGATGCCGAAAGGCAAAGACGTATAATTGGAATTGTGAAATCTAATGAACTGTTTGACTTGTTCGATTGTATACTAAAATTGAGTACCAACATTCGTGAAAATATTTTGTCAGAATAGGTAACCCAATTAGCCATAGTTATTATGAAATTAATGTTTCGCTTGAAATATTTATTTCACAATGAAACAACGATTCAATCTTAATCACTGTGAAGTGGTTTTCTATTTGAGAACAAATACTATCAGCTCTTGGCGCTCTCTAAGAAGAGTATGACAAGAGTTAGCGTAATAATTAATATAAATAATTAATATACGTATTGATAATCAATAGGCAAATAAAAATAAATGAAAAACACCAGCTCTGCGATTTTTGCAGCAGAGTTGCTGCTTTTCATTTTTCTCCTAACCAGCTAGCTTTCTTTCTTTTTCTGTTATTCTTTCCTACGTTGGTTTAAAACTTGCTCTTCTTTCCTTTTTTCTTCCGAGATTCATGTCAAAACATTATATAAATACAGCTGAAAAAGTTGGATTTGAAATGAAGCCAGAAAGAAATAAAAATTAAAACCCAACACACAGTAGAATATGTTAACAAGTTTACATAATTAGAATTAATTTGGATAATGAAGACGGAACTGATAAGAATATACTCGTATACTAATAGGATTGACGAAATATACTAATAGGATTGATATACTAATTGATATACTCGTATACTAATAGGATTGATCGATTGCTGCTTTCAGAAGACTGAATAATATATGAAAACATCTAAATATCATAAAAAAATAAAAAATAAAAAGCCAGCTGGGAAACAATTATATTTCAGTTTGTTTCCTTTTCAATTTTGCTTCCTATTAATTGCTCTGTCTATGATCCATATAATACAACAATGATAAAGGAAGCCAAGTGACATATTTTTTCAAAACAAAATAAAGCCTTGCGTAAAATAGTAAAAATAGTTTTGCCAAACGCACAACAAACGATGAGTTATATGCAGAGAGAAAACAAAATGCTATCACCAGTGAAATAAAAAGATGAGGATAGAAATTTATTGGACATGTAATGAGAATGGATAAAGGAAAATATTTAAAGGATAACTTTGAAAAAAGGAAAAAAGGAAGAACTGCACCAATTTAGCAAAAAAATATAGAAAAAAGGAAGGGAGCTAGGTTGGAGAGCTGGAGAGAATGGAATTGCAACAGGCATGAATATCTGGAGTAGAGGAGTGGCTCTCGGCCCCGTGTGCTATGGGGCGCGAAAAGAATAGGTTGGCAGTATTGGGTATCAATAATCCTGCTCGTCAGGAAATTTAAAAATTCAGGATCGCTCAGTAGTGACCTAAAGTTATTGCTGTTGTTGCTGAGTTCCCTGTCTAAGCTGAAGAGTTAAGTTTCCTATCTGGAGATTATTAGCATATTAATACAGCTGGCTTGCCATTCATGTGAGCATGAAACCGTCTATTTTTGTCTGCAGACGACAAGTGCTGATTGCCAGCGTGTATGTTATGCGAACACGCAAACTACGAGATTCGATGAAGACTGTCACCCCCCTCCCGTATGAAATCAGACAGCTTATTTGAGCCAAAATAAAAAGCCTTTATAAAAGTTCATGCTATACTGTGATAGGAATGAAACGTAGATCTTTTCTTTCCAACCAAAGAGCATCTTCGCTATTGACTGTACTACTGTGACACAAATTGTTTACTTCAATTATAAACTTATTATACAGTAAAATTCAGACCGTGGCTAACATGGTCGTCCAAGAGCCTAAAACGGTCAACTTTTAAGAAAGCTTCACACTTTTAATAAATTGTGTGTATTTGGCTGAGTCGTTGCATCACAAGTCGCTTTCCTTGGAAAGAGACATGCAAAAAAATCAAAATCATAACCCCGACAGGATCTTTAAAAAAAGGGTATGAATCCCCTTTCTTGTCAACTCGGGGTTTTCCTTATTAAGCAGGCAAACCAGTCAGTGGATACACGCAACTAATAGAAATGGAATCAAAACGAGGATATAGTAGGATTATCGAGACGCTATCCTGAGGATTGAATAATCCTCAGGATAGCGTCTTGGATAGCGTCGTTGAATAATACCTACAAGACTTACAGTAACTTATTTCCATAACGCTATACAGAAGAAAATAAATCCTCTAGTTGGCAACTAAAATCAGTTCTACTCTAGTCGCCAACTAGAGGAACTTTTTTGTAATCCTTTTTGTTTTAAACTCGATTCTCGAGTTAGTTGATATCTAGCGCAGATAAGTAGGTTTTTAATCTCAAACCTCAGAAAGTTCGGTGTATAACTCCGACTATTGCAGACAATAATACCAGTTAGCGCTAGGATGAGGATATGGTAGTAATTTTTTATATGAATCCGATTCGCGCCACGAAAGGCTATAATACATTAATATTAGTAGTGTAAGTGGACTAAGGGATAGATAATCTAGACATCCTGCTGAAGAGACCAAACATGAAACTCTTGTTTCAATCCACTTCAGGTCTACATTAAGTACGGTGGTCTCACACCAGGAGACAAACATCTTCTATACCATATTCGTTACCTGTGGTCTACACATCATTGATGAAAATTAATACCACTTACCGGTGAAGACTAAAGTGGAGACCGACTGCCCACTAATCTTCAGGGCCTAGAGGTAAAAGATTTTTAACTACTCCTTTTAGGGAATCAAAAGCCAAATAGGATTTGTATTATTTATTTATAAATAATCCGTCTGTGTGTGTGTGTGTGTGTGTGTGTGTGTGTGTGTGTGTGTGTGTGTGTGTGTGTGTGTGTGTGTGTGTGTGTGTGTGTGTGTGTGTGTGTGTGTGTGTGTGTGTGTGTGTGTGTGTGTGTGTGTGTGTGTGTGTGTGAGAGAGAGAGAGAGAGAGAGAGAGAGAGAGAGAGAGAGAGAAATGAAAACGACAGTGTTGAGTCTCTATACAAAACTGCTAGTTTATCTACCTCGTTCGTCGCGTGGCGCTCGAAAGAGCAATGATATAGCCTATTCAAATGTATTGCATGAAGTAGAATGGATGACATTCATCGCTGAGTAAGGAAATTGTGTGAGCTTGTTTTGCAACTCTTCTACAATATCAGTGTTAGAACAATAAGAAGATTCATTAGCATTCTGGACCTTGAACATCTCCATTGTTTGAGACGTATAGGCGCTGTAATTTATTTCTTTGCACAGAAAAGAAATGTCAACCGTATTATACAGTCTACATTGTGTGAAAAAGTTTTGACCCTTAGTACAAGTTCAGCTTTTGTACAAGGCAGTGCCCAATTCGCAGATTATTCTTCAGCATCATACATATTTTAGTTCATCGCGAGAATAACATGAACTGCACGTTTTCTTAACAATGAAAAGAAATCGCAGGCGCCTAGAGAAAAGAACAATAACTGCTATGTTTTTACCACAAGTTTGATAGCTGAGAAGTATTACTATTCCTGTGTCATCAGCCTCCATCAAGTGCACCATCATAACATGAGAAGCCCCCCCCCCCCGCCCCGAGAATACTAGGAAATATTTTCCTTCTTTGGCTGGAAAGCGTCAGCTGCACGTCATTCCCCAGAACTGTGGTTGCGGGAGGGAGTGTCGTTGTTGACTAACCCAACAACACACTTCTTCCTTTCACACAAAAGTCCTATTTGAATGTGGTGGCAGTGATTTCATCCCCTACGTCCTTCCCCATCAACAGCTATCTCATCTTGACGCCTTTGTGGTCGATATCCAAGGTTTGCGGGAAAAGTATGAACCCCATATAGTTCATAAATGTCTGGTGTCATTCGCTGGCGTCATCTTCAATAGAAAAGGAACCCTATAATGCTTTTCATTTCATGGAACTGAGTAATTTGAATAACCAGCCGCAATTTAAATACGTTGGCTTCAAACACCTACCATTACTGTGGTTGTAGCATTGAAAGGCACTTGGCACAAGTAGAATCGTACGTGCTTTTCAATGAAAGAGTTCGTGTCGCAGCATAATATAACATTCATATTCCGTTATGACTATAGATGAGTTCTTTGTGTACCGTTTCCTACAATGGGACTGCGGATAACGGCAATACTCTCTGGTCGAATAGATTGTGTTGTCAGTTATCCTGTGTTCTGGTTTCAGTATCGAGGCAAGTGATAGTGAACAATAGAAGTGAACGTGACCTTGAATATATATGTATGAAAGCTTATTATTAGTCAAGCTGCAACAGACATTGATTGCATGGAGGACGATGCAGAGGAGGCAGGATACACTTCATGCAAACCGATTACGCTAATATACAAAGACCTTGTAGCAGACGTCAGGTGACATGAGGTTTCAAATTAAACAGTCGCGGTTATAGCTACAAATGTCACATTCATTTTTTTTTAAATATTGATAAACAGTTTTAAAACAACGCATATGCTGACTGATACTGATAAATTATTTTAAAATTTACTTCCGCTAATAGAGTTGTTAGTCGCAAAAATATCTTATGAAGCAAGTCGAAAATATCTGATTAAATAAATTATGTTATGAAAAAACATTCAGCAAAAACTAGTTACTTTACACACACACACACAGAGTAATATACACATACATACAACGTTCCCAAAATTTATATATGAAATTCATTTCTGTATTGTATTCTTCAACAAGATTCCTAACGTCTGGGATATTGGACCTATAAATTTTCGAAGACGAATGGCCTGTATTAGAATCAGAAATGTTATTACCGAGGCCTTTTGCAAGTGGAAAAGACGTTTTCAGGAAAAGGAGAGATGTGATTTAGAAAAATGAAAACGTTTCATTTCGCGCAACATTATCATAATGAATTCCTGAAATGTGTCCTCAGGGGATGTATCATAAAACATGATATTATGATACATAAAAATGTTTTACACGTGAAAACATTTATATCAATACTAACCGCCTATCGACAATTTTCCTCGAAATTAATCTATTACCTGTCAAGGACACAAATATTGTCAGATCTAATATTTCAGTCTTCAAGGACACTTCATTACATCAATCCATCCAAATCATGGTCGTCTGTGGGTCATTTTCCAACCATCTCGTTCTGCTAACTCTCTTATCCCATACTGTTTTATGTTTAAGTGACCATTCTACCTGAGATTAGCTCTGCTCACACATTCCTCTGAATGAGTTTCCTTCCTGTCTAGCATCCAGTCAAGCATATCATGTAAGGTTTGAGGCAAATATTGCGGCTGTGAAAAAAGTAAATATATTTCACAGTGGTCTCTCTATAGATGCTTCCTCTGTTATTTTCCTTTCCACGCACACACTCATGCATCTAATGATTTTTTTTTCCACGAGATTCACACACCGTACGCCGTGTATTGTCTTACATCAGCAAGACAATACGTTCCAACGCATTGTCTCTGCAGAGTACATGCAAAATTGTAATACTAACTGCGCGATCCAAGATGGACTGTTGCACAGCCAAGCGAACATTATTTCCCATTCCAGGAGTGAACTATCGAATACATTACAACGTAAATAGGGTATTCACTACTGCCATGATAGAAGAGGTATCCCTGAAAACTTACTTAAAATTCTAGACTCTGCTCAAAGAGGGTAATTCTATTGATGAATGATCTCTCGCTGACTAGAGGCCCTATCGCATACACGCATATCCTGTTTCTACTCTGCGTCTCTTCTACGAATACTGTTGCTCCAATCATGTACCTATAATTCTATCAGTCTTCAAAAGCTCATAAAATTCACGCAGAAACCAAATGAATATTTAGTTCAACTTCAGACTCAAAGCATAAATTCTTATCCTTCTCATTGTTCCTTTCAACAGAAGTAGTAAGGAACAAACTTCATCCAGTACCATTGGTCAGAGTCTAGAATCTGCAAGAGTTCAAAAAATCAATCAACACCCTTTCTATCTCCCCATAGCATACTATTACACATTCTAAATCTTTTGTGGGTAGAATCACACTTGTGTTTTTGAAAAAAGCGTTTAATATTTGATTTTATTGGAATTTTAGAAAACTTTTAGCGTTTCACAGATTAGAAACGCTTGTTATAGAATTTGGCCACCTGTCAAATTAGAAGATTTTTAAAGGTAAGCGTTTGTAAATACCTTAAAGTAGTGCTCATTAGTATTTTGTGCATTATTTTCTCCGCAACAAATTCTTTTTTTAGTTGCATACATTGCGAAGTGCCTCCAAAACTCACAAAATACAGCTCTTAATCAACTGAAATCAAATATATACTGTTTTTTTTTTTTTTTTTCATTAAGAAAGATTTAATAAAATGGCATTTTACTGTGAGTTTCCTAAACTTTTCTTTGACGTTTGTCGGATATTTGTGGATAAGCATATCATAAAACAGAAGACAATTACGCATACTACTTGTTTTATTTTTTTATTATTGCTTAAACACACGCTATTGGCTAATGTAGGTCATTAATTTGGTATTCACAAGTACATTTACATTTCGATTTACTTACGAAATTATGAAAAATGGTTTTAGTGCGAGAATCATATTCTAAATTGTTCAGTTAGGAATCCGTCCATTTGTCTAATTTTTTTAAGCTCTTTGTAAAAGAACAGGTCAAGTTTGTTTTTTTAAGTGGAAAACAAAAAAATCGCTTGCTAATTCACTTACGATGAAAAAAAAAATATATATATAATGTTACCAAGGCAAATTCCTTTCTCATAGCTACTATTTTTTTAACATAGGACCTTATGTAATAAAGTAAATGGCAGTAAACAAGGTGTGTCCTGTTGTGACGGATATGAAAGTCAAGCAACTTAATGCCTGTCAACAATCGCGGGGATATCATTGCATCCACTCGTGTCTGCCGCGCGTGTTGTTGTAGTCAATTTCATCAATAGCTGGTGAAAGAGCCATGTGCTTTGCAAAACTGTTTAGCTTTGTAATTCGCCTCCTGGGGAACGTGGGAACCAGCATCGATACAACAACTCGTTTATCTGCAAAGCATGATTAAACATCTGGATAGGAAATGGCTTTTTAGCTAACCATTGATACTCAATGATAGAAAAGGGGGAGTTTTCTTTCCTTTCTTTGTAATCATTCAGATAATCCAGGTGCCTTTCAGAAAGGAAATAAAAAACAGTCCTTAACATTTGCAGTGTGTAAATGCAATATTTCCTCCGGAAACCTCTTCTCATATTTGGGAACCTCCATTTCCGTGTGTATGCATATTATTGGTATATTTGCATCAGCTTTAGACTTTTGAGAATGTTATTCACCCTCTCCAGGTATTTGTCATTTGTCTATGACACTGACTTCCCATGAGTCTGCTAACTTCCAACACCTGTTAGATGAACGAACACCTTCCATCCTGCCTGTTACAGTAATGAAAGGACTGGTGTTTAGACAGATGTCAGCAAAACTCCATAACTTCCTATGGATACCTTTAGTATGCGGGAAGAGAATGACTGATAGATAAGCGCAGTGCAGAAACATGCAGTTTGGAGGGAATTAAATGTTTTTCAGACTATTTCTCAGTGTATTTGAAAACAGATCATCATAACCACAACAATACCACCGTCCTCTTTTCTATTTTTCGTTACTGTGTTGAAGAAAAGGAAATTTAGTGGATGTACAATGAATGTGAAGCAAGGATGGCGCTGGGAAGTGGGAAGCGGAATATTTTCGATAGGAGTCACTTTAGAAAAAAAAATTAATGACAATGTACTGGTTTCAAAAATTTAAAAAAAAACACCAGCTTCGAAAACATTAGCTAAAAGAGGCTTTAATTTACAAAAATTAACTTAAAGATACGCCATTTTTACCTCGAGAGATGAAAGGATTCGCTGTCTCTCTCTCTCTCTCTCTCTCTCTGTGTGTGTGTGTGTGTGTGTGTGTGTGTGTGTGTGTGTGTGTGTGTGTGTGTGTGTGTGTGTGTGTGTGTGTGTGTGTGTGTGTGTGTGTGTGTGTGTGTGTGTGTGTGTTTCACCCACGAAAGACTGTAAATGTATGGTACATTGATATTATGTATGTGTTAAGGGTTAGATAATCCGCGATCACTGTCTAGAGGTCAAAAATACAAATATAGTGCTTGCTTAAGCTGCTTCAGGCCTCCGATAATCAGAATGGTGGTTTCACCCCAAGCGAAAAAAATCTCAAAATCTCAGGATATTTTACACTGTAAGATTATTTTATCTCATTGATTGGTGGGAATGAGAAGACTCGTTTATTTTAAAGTAAATGTTCACACATTTAATGAAAGTAGATAACGTAGGAGCCTTTATGGCTCAATCAGCATACAGACGAAGTTCTTTGGCTATCCAATCAACTAATTGATTTTCCAATCCAATTTGCTGTAACTTATACACCAGTTTATTATGTGGTAGCCTGTCAAATGCCTTTTTCAAAATCCAGAAGTATCACTGTATATGAATTCGCCCTTATCCAGAAATGTAATTACCTTATGATAAAATGTAAGTAAATTAGTAAAACAAATCCTCCCTTTAACAAACCCATGTTGACCTCTATACAGAATCTTTTCCTTATCCGCCAATCCTGTATTCTATTCCTAACCAATCTCTCCAAGACCTTAACAACCACTCCAAAAATGCAAACCGGGCTGTAATTTAAAATATCTGTTTTGCTTCCACCTTTATGCAATGGAACAATCTTGCCCTCTTTCCACTCATTAGGGATTGTCGAGACCACTAGACTCTCATTTAACAACCAAGTCAACGCAAGTATTAGTTCCTTAGCATATTCTTTCACAACACGTGGTGAAATTCCATTCAATCCAATAGCCTTATTCACATCAAGTTGATTTAAACAATCATAGGCTTCTGCCCCATTCACCTTTAAGGAACGGAGTAGTAGCAGTATTGATTCCTCAACTTCCTGTTTCCTTAGAATAGTATCATTAGCATCAATATGAAAAACCTTAGCAAAATGATCACTGAACAACTCCACAATATATTCTTCCTTGGTCACTCTTGCACCATCTCTATTCAGCAGAGTTATCTTCCCATAATCATTCTTTCTCTTGCTAGTTGCATAACAGAAAAACTCCGCAGGATTTTTCTTAGCCTGTTTCGCTAGTCTCCTATCGTAATCTAATTCGCCTTTCTTTGTTATACTTGTCACTCTTCTTGCCTGCACTTTACAGATTTCATTTAACTGCTCATTTCTTCCAAGTTTAGATTGTCTTCATAATCTTCTCCTCTTCTGCAATTCCTGCTTAATTTCCCTATTCATTCATTTAACACCTATTTTGTTAATCCTTTTTTATTTAAGCACGCAGTCTGTTATTGCCCTCATCAAATACTTCTTAACTATGATCCACGCCACATTAATATCTTTTCCTTCAAGTTCTTTTTCCCATAGAACTCCTTCAAGCTGTTTTCTGAGTTTTACATAATCTCCTGCCCTATAGTTGCACAAAGGGCAGGAGATTATATAAAAGGATACTATAGTTCCTATAGTATCATTTTACTCTGGATGTCTCTGCATGCTTTCCAACCTCTAATTCAGGACTATATGAACACTGTCACCAACTGGTGGCAATGTCGATATGTTTTTATTACTAAATTTAACGTTACTAAATCTATTATGTACTAAATGTATTAGATTTATTACTAAGTCTAATGCATTTTCTCCACAAGTTCCTTCCATCACCAACTGTATGAGATAGTGATCCCTTAAGAATTCAAGAAAGTCTCTTTTCTTTCTCCTATAAGCTATTTCTTCTTTCCAATTTATATTTCGAAAATTGAAATCTCCCATCATTATAACGCTTTTTTCACTAGCTAAACTATTATTCCCTACTTGCATGGACACCACTCATTTGCTATTATCTGTAAAATCTGTAAAATTATCTGTAAAAATACTATATCCATTAATTTCAATTCCAGTCAACCAGGTTTCCGGTATACCTATTATGGGAGGCTGGACTGTAATAACCAATACAGGGTGTTTCAAAAAGAATGACCCGATTTCAAATAATTATATTTAATAATGAAAATGTGGTACAGTTACAAAATAAATTACCAAGTATGAAGTAAGGCCTAAAGTTTCACTCACCACAATTACAAATGGTACAAGTCGCATTCATTTGTGGTTCGTGGTTGCAGAGATATACAATTTTCAAATCGGGACATTCATTTTGAAACACCCTGTATTATAAACTTTTCTGGCTTATTCCTTATACTTCTCGCATCGATTCTCTGTCAGTACTATTTCTAACAACCATTCTCATTTCCTTCCACTCTAATAACTCCCATTTCCCTGATCTGATACCTGCACATTTTCATTAAACAATAAATTCTGTAAATGTATACTCCCGTACTTATTTAAATGCAGACCATCATCAGCATATAATTCCTTTCTCCCCATTAAACTCAACCCGTACATCCACATACTCAAATTTTCCCCGAATGTTTTCTTTATCTAATTATTATAATAAGTATATTATAATTGAATTTCTCTTTGCCTTTATGTATTATATTATAATATATACATTATTATACTTTTTACGTCCAATTTATTCATTACCTGTTGTGGTCCCATATTTTCCTTTTTTTTAATATATATAATCAATTATTTGTATAATAAATAAATATACAAGTATCATATATAATCCGTATGACTCTGAAAATCATTCATAGCTTGATGGAAATTATCAGTGACACCTAAGAGTGAGTGACCACTGGCTGCCTACCAGTCCTCAAAATGTTAGTTACGGCTAAACGGCCTAACTTTTATTCCCCTTTGGGGAATAAAATATATTTGCGGATTTCCATTTATTTTATTTATAAATGGAAATCCGCAAATATATTTTATTTGCGGATTTGGCCAGCGATTAAAAAAAGGTAGAGGACTCGTGTAGCCCACATACAAAAAGTTTGGGCACTCAGCCGACCTGGTTGGCTGAGTGCTTAGCGTATCCGCTCTCCAGCCAAAAGGCTGCGGGTTCGAATCCCGCTGTGGGCATGGATCTTTGTGATTGTCTGTGAAAATACTAGTGATGATGATGATGGGAGGCAGATGGCGCTGGTGTAGATGATGATGGTTGTTTGTGGATTGAGCAGTGGAGACAGAGTTGTAGAATGCCCTCTCTCGATGAGTCATTGGACTCCCTGGAGGTGTAATAATTTTTTTTTATAATAATAATAATAAATGATTTTTGTTTATATTTATATTTACACGTATAAAATCATTTTCCATAAAGTAAGCAAACAAAATGCATTCCTTTAATACGTTTAAGTAGATCAAGTTAAACACCTACATTTCTAAACCTTAACTAGTCAAAATCACTGGGCGGTAGTACGATCACTGAAGAAAAGAAAGAAAAAGAAACTGTACTTTTGTCTAACCAAGTAAACATATTTTAAAAGACAAGCATCAATTAGTAATCCGATATTTATGCGTTTCAATTAACTACCGCACATCGAACTACCATGTTTCCTATAATAATCACGGAGCGGTAATGGGAAGTTTCTCAATTATTATTCCCGCATTCAAAGTAGGCAGTACCTCATTAATCATTTAACCCTTCCTAGCAAAGATGAAGACAATAATCGAATTCTTCCTAGGTTCATACGGAAGTTCATTAGTAATGTGATAAGTCGTGCACTGCAACTAGCGTAGTCCTTACATTATTGTTAAAACTAGCTGGCACATAATTTATGCTTCTTAGGCTTTTATGCTAGTTATGCTTCCAGGCCAGCCTGGCCTAGGGGTTAGCGTATCCGCTTTCCAGCCAAAAGGCTGCGGGTTCGAATCCCGCCGTGGGCATGGATCTTTGTGATTGTCTGTGGAAAAACTAATGGTGGTCGGCGGTAGATGGCGTTGGTGTAGTTGCGGTTAGATGGAGAGCTGTAGAGTAGGTGCCCTCCCTCAATGAGTCTTTGGACTCCCTGGAGGTGTCTAATAATACAGTAACAATAATAGTGTGTCTATTTGTTTCCCGATAAGAGACTGACACTTTTTATGTACTAAAATACGCAGATTAGGAGTTGCATGGCATAGCCAGTCCGTTTACGAAGGCTAACTAACGTATTTGAAGGAGGGGGGGGGGGAGATTTAAAAAGTACACTGAGAATTTTTAGCAAATATTAAAATCTATTTTAAAATCAAATTTTAGCAAAGTCCCACGTTGTTTATAGTTTTTGGCTATTCTGTCATTTACAACATACATAGTGCAGGGGATAATACTTAAAACTGTTTCTTATTAGCTTAATTATACTATCTACATTTCCTGTATACTATAAATATAATGCACAGGAATATATTTATAACATACAGTCCCCCTGTTTTAAATTAAAATTAAAAAAATAATAATAATAAAAAGAATCTGCATTCCTTTTCTTTCAAAATTCAAAATTTGAAACACAAGAGAATAATCCCAGAACCTTAGGGCAATCCAATTGAGAAAGAGCTTTGGATAGTACGCAAGACACGTGAACTGTAATCACGCAAGAGAAAAGATAGTTCGGCTCAAATAACAGTTGCCAGATCATATAAAAGAGAATCTATTTTAAAATCAATGGATCGCAGCATGTCTCTCTTTAAATTCACAAAAGTTCTCTAACATCGTTTTCCTTGAAATTTCGGGAAAAAAAAATATATATATACAGGGTGTTCGGGATAAATTTGACATATTTATAATTAATTATATTTTTCCGTAAGTTACATGTATTAACACACACTTCTCTTCATTTAAAAGTTTGGACCCTTCTTCATTCATATACAAGATGTCAGAAAGGATGGATAGCTGGAACCCACCTGAATCATGGAAGAGAATAACTTGTATCATGAAGATTCGTGCCCGCCATCAAAATAAGGATATTACGACTGCTGCCCAATGCTCCCTGAATACAGTAAAAACAATCAGGCATGAACTAGACTTGCAATGGTGACTACGAGGATGTAGCAAGAAGAAAGATCCCTAGCAGACGATCTGATTGCGTTCGTACAGCAGAATTCCTCGCAAATCTGCAGGAACAGGTGTTGAAGAACCCTGGCATTGGAATTCGTGCTTTGTTCGTGGAGTTGCTAACTGTAGTCAAGCCCTGGATAACAAGGGTAGCCAATGGTAGGCCGTATGTATGGCAGCAGGATTCGGCCCCTTGCCACACCTCTGGGAAAAGTCAAAAATGGTTGTCTGAAAATTTCTACGACTTCACCAGTCCAAATGTTTGGCCTCCAAACTCCCCAGACCTTAACCCCATGGATTATTTTGTATGGGGCGCAGTTGAAAAAGACACCAATCGCACTTCCAGTAATACAAAAGCCCAGTTAATGGATAAAATTAAAACAGTTTTTGCGGCCCTTCCCAGGGAGACTGTAGCATCAGCTTGTTCGAGGTTCCGAAGCAGAATTGAAGCTGTGATCGATGCTAATGGTGGTTATTTTGAGTAAATCTTGTTGATAGTATTGTAATTAACTCTGCCTGTAATGTTTTTTTGTCAATTCATTAAATTTAATAGATACAAAGAAGATTTTCTTTTTCCTTACGAAACTGTCAAATTTATCCCGAACACCCTGTATATATATATTAGGGTTACCAAGTAATTTTATAAGCTTGGTTATTTAACTCCTAATCCCAAGTAAGCAAACAGTTAAGTTTGCGCCTGAAACACAGTTCAAGTCTAAAGATGGTACAACACCAAGGCAACTCATTGTAAAGGTGGGTAAAGCTCTGATCACTATTCTTAGTATTTCCCATAATGTAAAGCACATCTCACTAGAAGATGTATACTGCAATACATTATGGGTGGGGTCACTACCCAGGCCGGTTTCAACCTTTTTTGACCCCACCCATAATGTATTGCAGTATACATCTTCTAGTGAGATGTGCTTTACATTATGGGAAATACTAAGAATAGTGATCAGATCTTTACAATGGGTTGCCTTGGTGTTGTACCTACCATCTTTAGACTTGAACTATGTTTCAGGCGCAAACTTAACTGTTTGCTTACTTGGGATTAGGAGTTAAATAACCAAGCTTATAAAATTACTTAGTAACCCTAATATACAGTATCCCCAAGTTAAAAAATTAATTATATATATATATATTCCGAGTGTGATATTTTTCTAAATCCTTTTTAAATTTAATTTCATTCGATTTTTTACACATTACATACCACAAATATCAGTGTGTGTGTGTGTGTGTGTATGTTATAAATTTTAGTTTCACAGTAATTTCCAAAACGTATTGAAAAACATTTTGCTAGCTACTCCATTTTTTGTTTGTTTTGACAACAGGAAACTTGATTTAAAATATATAATACTTAACTAAATAAACATTTTACGCCGTGCTACAGCTTTGCGTGCCTTAAGTGACACGCATTCCGCACTATAACAAACAGGGCATTAATCATGTGAAGTCTGTTATTTCGCTCTGCGATATTTTTTCGACACGGAACTATGCTAACAAAGTGAACTTAAAAATAATATCATATATGTCCGTAAGTGCTAAATGGAAGGACATGTGCTCTTTGATTCGAAAGCCGAGGTTTCAATCTCTTCTAGGACGCAGGTATATTTATGAGATTTTTTGTTAACTAAAATGGCTTGCTTCATAAGGAAGGGATTAATAATGTTTCCCTCTAAAAAAAGTGTCCTCCCCATTCCTTGAAAACGAGTAACCTGGCCAAAGGGTTACGCGCAAATGACAGGGATATTAAATTCACCTTATGGCCTGAGATGCTACGGCACATACCCATAAGTGACAACATCACCGTCCAATAGCTTGATCATGTCACGTATAATATTTACATGTACTTTGGTTTTTTATTGGCAATCCCAGTAATGCAGGAGGGTCAAATATTAGACAAGCGGAAACTGTTTCATTGAAAACATTTCAGAAAAATTTTTTTTTTTTTTGTGTATGTATGTGTCCACTTCAGGCTTCTAGTAATGTTTAATGTTGCATCGGATGATTAAAATCGTTTGCCTCTTTAAAGATCTTCATGACCAGACGCTACGAATCGGATGCAAAGCGACAGCTTCGAATGCGAGATACGTTTTTTTTTGTTTGTTTTTAATTAATGATGGGAATGAATTACATCGCTACTTTAAAAACAATTTAATTTCATACAGCATGATTAACAACAAACAGTATCAATAGGCAGTAAACTAATATTAGAAATGAAGATGAATAAAAGTAATAAAATGTATATACTACCTATATTTCATTCTAAATTTGTTCAATATATAGAGAAGAAAATGTTTGACTTAAAATTAAAAGATTTTATTTTCGTATATTCGTGAACTACTAGTTCATGAATAGCCCGTTGAAAACTAGCGCCGTAACCTTTATTTTAAAGAAACACTTTTTTCTATGTAGATTTTTTTCAGAAATTACGTAACGCTTTGAAGAAAAGGGAAGGAGAAATCATCTTCTGTAAGAGTGGGCGAGAAGCCTATTACATGATATATACGACAGCAAAGGGGGAAAGAGTATAAAAACTTGAAATACAGCTTCATGATTAATGGCGAGTGCTGTTGATGATTTACATTTTACTTATGAATAATGAGACGCCTCTTTAATCTGAAGCATTCCAAACAAATAAAAGTACACAGTGTACTCAAGGGAGAAAGAAAACAGTTGATTTAATAAACTAAAATGCGATAACACTCGTTATTATTCATCATTATTTCTTTGCTAAACAAATAACTGATTCGGTACTTCATTACCAAGGCTTTCTCAAGGACTACATATTACATAAAATATATTTAAATGCTTTCATATTATTACACGGGGATTTACCGAGATTCTATAGCATGGGGATTAATGATGACATTCTGAAACGGTGAGCATTCATGAATGCTCACCGTTTCAGCACTACGGCGGGACACCTATCGCATATAGCAAAGCCAGTCTTAAGATCATATATTATTTCATTATATTTCGGTTTTCTATTTAAATACACTTCGCAATTTAAAATATAAATAAATAATATTCATATTTAAAGAGACCTAGTTGAAACAAATGTAGTAAATGGAACATGTGTTTTAACATATGTTTTCATATTGGCCACTCAAACAAAGAACCAATGAGCACTGAATAACAGAAATCCCCTGCTTGGAAAAGTGTTGATGCACTAAAGATTGTAACTGGGCCGAAATATTTTTCGAGTTTTTAATAGTCATACCGTAGCATTTGCTTGATTAGCGTGTGCAAAAGTTTCATGGGCATTCTACATGCACACATTATTAGCGTTGTGTTAATACCGGTGTCTCCAGCCGTAATTTTTCCCTCTCTCACTTAATTCACGTAAGATAATTTATTAACATCCATACCGAATGCCGCCTGGTCAGCAGTGTAAATAGCGCTACTTCCGCTCTTCAAATAGGTAATGAAGTAATGACTTGAAAAGCTCCATGTTTGGTCTTTATAGCAAGGTTGGATTTCTGCTAAATCCTTAGCCCACCCAAGAGCGATAATGCGAGGTGAGATTTTGTGAGTGGGATTCATAAAAAAAAGACGCTGTTTAAAATACTCTGGTTTCCATAAATTAAGGAATAATGAGAAACTCACGATAACTCCAAAGCTGTCTGATGAATTTTTATGCAATTCGGTGAAAAGCAGTATGATATGAGATGTGAAAGAAACAGTCACAAATATTGTAAATAACTAGTTTAATTCAGTAACAAATTGGTACATGAAAACAATGGTCAAAAATATGAAATCAAAATGAGATTGTCAAAGTGCCTCAATAAGGAATATGGTTACACCTGAAGGTGATACAGAGCTCACAAATGTTTATAATAGCGATCAGGAGCTCATTCAGTAATAACAACCATTACTCTTGCAAAGCTCTCCTAGGTCACTCAAGGTTCTGGAAAGGGGGTTGAGAAAAGCAGCAGGTCTACCTAGAGTATCCCAGACATGCTCAATAGAATTAAGGTCAGGATACTGATCTGGAAATGAGCTGTCCAGTTCATTTCCAGATCAGAGCACGCCTGGTATTGTTTTGTAGGGAGAACCAGAGACACATTATCATCCTTCTAAGAGACACTTATGCTGGAGATAGTATGATGGTTTGGGGAGGCATCTCGTCGGGTGGACGCACCACACTGTATTCCTTAATTTATGGAAAGCAATATACTTTCTGAAATTATAAAAAACAAACACCAAATACATCTTTTAAAGCGTTCTGTGGGCTGGGGATGGGAGTGATGTTTAAAGTTTTGTTTGTTGATAGTGAAGAATGTAACATGTAAATCTACAACCCAATGAATTTTTTTTATAATTTCAGAAAGTATATTGTTTCCATAAATTAAGGAATAAAGAGAAAACTCGCGATAACTCAAACACTATATGATGAATTTTTATGCAATTCGGAGAAAAGCAGGTATGATATGAAATATAAGACACCCACAAAATTGTAAATGAATAGTTTAATTCAATAACAAATGGGAACATGAATACAGTGAAATACATTAAAAACAAGAGGTCAAAAGGAGATTGTCAGAGTGCTTCAATGAGCAATGTGATTATCCCTCACAACAGTGCAGCGCTCACAACGATATTCCATACTGTTTATAATAGTGTCCAGGATCTCAGTTGATAATAGCAACCATTGTTCCTGCAAGAGCTCTCCTAAGTCTCTCAAGGTTTACCTACCTAGAGCATCTCAGACTCTAGGTAGGCGTGTTTCTGCTCTCATTCTCCCCCTCCCTCCTCCTCCAAACCTTGAGAGACTTAGGAGAGCTTTTGCAGGAACAATGGTTGCTATTATCAACTGAGATCCTGGACACTATTATAAACAGTATGGAATATCGTTGTGAGCGCTGCACTGTTGTGAGGGATAATCACATTGCTCATTGAAGCACTCTGACAATCTCCTTTTGACCTCTTGTTTTTAATGTATTTCACTGTATTCATGTTCCCATTTGTTATTGAATTAAACTATTCATTTACAATTTTGTGGGTGTCTTATATTTCATATCATACCTGCTTTTCTCCGAATTGCATAAAAATTCATCATATAGTGTTTGAGTTATCGCGAGTTCTCTCTTTATTCCTTAATTTATGGAAAGCAATATACTTTCTGAAATTATAAAAAAAAAAAATACCAAATACATCTTTTAAAGCGTTCTGTGGGCTGGGGATGGGAGTGATGTTTAAAGTTTTGTTTATTGATAGTGAAGAATGTAACATGTAAATCTACAACCCAATGAAAAATGCAAGAACTGAAACAGATGTGATGCAATGAATGCTTTCATTAGCAAATGGCATGTTCTGCTTACTTAGTGAAGCAGTTAGTAAAAATGTTTTATCGTCAAAAGTCAAGGGATCGTGTCATAGTGGGAAGATGAGCGTCATCCCGTTTTCGAGTCCTGGTTACTCCACAAATATTCCTTTAAAATTACGACAGAGGGTTTTTTCAAAAAAATTATCGAGCCAGTGAATCAAAAGGTTAGTTTTAATATAGCAACTAATAGTACTATTATGACATATCATAAATAGACAGGTTAGTTGAATATTTTTGTTTAGAGTTTTATTCAGAAAACGTCTATTTTATATATATATATATATAATATATATATATATATATATATATATAATATATATATATATATATATATATATATAATATATATATATATATATATATATATATATATATATATATATATATATATATATACACCATCGGATTCTTTTTTTTTTAATTTTATCTTATCTCATTTGCTATTTTGAAATTAATGGTGGACAATGAACACTAGTACTAATGAATGTAAGAGAGATAACAATAGTTTGGACTATGTTGCTTTTTTTTAAGAAACAGCTGTTTTATGGGTTCGTTAGTGTCATCATTAGCAATAACAAAAAAAAGAGCCAGAACTAGCTTTCACTGACCTTACCACACACACACACACACAGACATACACAGAGAGAGAGAGAGAGAGAGAGAGCATAATTTAAGGTGAACTCTGATATTTACAAAAAAAAAAAAAAAAGTGACTGAAAAAAAGGAACCTTGCCTTTCCCACAAGGCAACGACTTGCCCCCATTAGCACAGTAACCTTCACGGCACGCAGCAAGTCGACGGTGTCCTTACATCTGCTGCCTTCCGTGAGACCAGATGGTTGGTCTGAGGCAGCTTTCCTAACCCCTTAAGTCCACCTATCGCCGCTTCCGTTCTTCGAAGGAAAGCAGCGACACAGTTCGCAGAGGGAAAAGACCAGCTGTCGTTAAGCCAGGTGGTCCTGCAGCACCCTGACCTAGGGGGTGATGTTAAGGTCGGAGGGATTTGGTGCGTTCTCTGTGTATATTCGCCTTAGTAAAAATGCACACTTCCGGTTTCAATGACAAAGGTGTAGAACTCTGTCAAGTAGACGTTGGGTGGCTGCCCTCTGACGAAGGTCATTCATTAATCGGTTATTTTTTTACGTATAAAGTAAATCAGATTTTTTTTAAAAAAATTAATAGCATAATTTTCAAACTAACTTACTACTTTCTTAAAATAAAGATTTATATGCACAGAATGCCGGTTATTGTTATTATTTTCTGAATAAGATATAGATCATATCTTAAGGAGAAATACGATAATAAGCTACAATAAAGACTGAAGAATAATCCATAGGCGAACAGGAAACAAAACTTAGCAAGAAACTTACTAAGGATGAAAAATGAGACTTTTAGAAATCCTATAAAAATAATAAAACAAGCCTTTTTATTTGTGTGTGAGAGCACGCTATAAATTCTCCTACGGTTCAAGTAACTCTACATTTCACAGGACTGTTTTTGCTATCCATGTTTAAGTGATATGAATCACATTTATAACGTACCTTACGTGATATAAATACACACAAAACTTTAGCAATATCATAATTTTTATGACAGTCTTTGTAGACCACCATCCTTTGTCACTGAGAGGCTAAACAATATGAAGTGCAACATATCAATAAGTATTAGCGTGGCATCACTTTTACACAACCGAATTTAAAAATAAGTAAATAAGTCTTATTAATCTGTTCGTTAATAATCAGCTGGAGCAACATGCAGACAATGCAATCGGAAAAAGATGATTTCAGTTATTACTCGAATCAAGCTGAAGTTAAGATGTGTGGTGTTATTCGTTCGCAACCTTTCGTGAGTCGGATCGTCAGAAAATAATTTATAAAATACTTTATAATAATAATAATAATTTTTATAATAATTTATAAAACTATTAAGTGAAACAAATATCATTGGTTTGACTATAATAGTGAGGAAAAGATTTAAAGTAGATTTCTAAGTTTTAATTTATATATATATATATATATATATATATATGGTTTTCTGTTTAAATGGCAGTTTGAAGAAAAACATTTGAAAAATCAGTTTATACAATAAATTTTGAAATTTAATGTATTATACTGAAATGCATGAAATAAGCATAATTTCCTAAGTTACCAGAGGGGAAAGAGAAGTAAAATCAGGTCATATTTTATTGGCCATTATGAAATACTACAGTGGAACATTCGATAACCATAGGTGTGATCAGTGAATGTTCCACTGCATTGTGGATGTGCTACTGCAAGTTTGTTTTTAAACATATGCCTGTTTCATTCATGCCACAACATATTTTTGCTCGAAATGAAGTGGTTACAATAATGAAGATATTGAAATTGGTAGTCAGAACTAGTAAAATGCATAGTGAATAAATGCTTATCAATTATTAGAATGACTCGGGGGGGAAAAAGTTCGGTTTCAAGTTTAATCTCTAAAAGAAGAGGAACCCTCTGTGAACAGCTAAGTAATCTTCAGTTGAAAGTACTAATAAAATGGAAATTCAGAGATTTCAGTGAAGTCAAATTCATGCGCAGAAGCAATACGAATACTAAGATATTAATTATCATTTCTCAACAGGTTGGAGAAGTGTGAACCGCAAATCTTAACCATTTAGATGTTATTTCTAATGTATGGCAATTACTTACGTTGGATGAACTTTCATGAAAATTATGTTTAAACTTCAACTGCTTTTGTTTTTATGAAACTCCATATCAGGCATCTTTGTGAGAAAAAAAAAATAATAATAAGGATGCAACAGAATGAAGGTGAGAAGATAAGCTATGAGTACGAGTTTTCAAGTCACTCTATCTGTGGGTGGAATCTTGTGTTACGCATGTCGGTTTAGCCAGAGTAGTGATTAATCAGTATGTGATTCACTTGTTTGTTTGTTTCCCCCTTCTTCTTCTTCTGCAGTAGTGAGTTGCTCTCGGATTGATCAGGGTAAAATCTAAGGATAATTTTATAAACTATGAATTTTGGTAATTCGTGAATTTATTTCATTGCCATCACAGGAGAGACTTAAACTTCTAGAGTAGAAGGCAATAATAATAATCAATTATGATAAATATGTGCCTAAATATGCTAAATAATCATTTATGTTTCCTCATATATAATATGAGAGAAACAGGCCTTTACTGGGGTATCTTGCATTATTTATAGAAGCCAACAATATACATTTTATATGTAATTCTTGAAAGAAAGACGAGGCATTTTTAGTACTGTGCCTTCCCAACTATTAAAGTGGTGTGATTCCAATTACTTAACTGATTTCAACTCCAGATAGTTTGCTGAACCCGGCTAGTAAATTCACTGCAATTTTAATTCTGAGCTACCGTTTCCCCACCCCAGGTCACCAGTTCATCCATTACCCCTAACTTAATTCCTTACTTAAGAGAGGGAAGACGCCACATAAGACATGCGGCGGTGACTGGCTATTTCCTATGTACTGCCGACCAACTTTTACGTCTCCCATCTGGCTGCAGAGGCACTAGCGGTCCCCTCAAATGTCTGTCATTTCCGGTGTCTGCATCTTCAACCGCTGGTATTGTGGAGCGTGAGGGAACCAATCGGAAATACAAGGAACGCACATGGAAATATCCCGTTTTCACAAGGGAGCGAAGAAGCAGACGGAAATGGCTGGAACGTCATTGTGGTGCAGACTTTGCCGCTGACTAGGGATTCAGTGATGATGGGACGGGGGGGGGATGAAGAAAGCAAGTTTGAATGTGCTAGCATCCGCATACCACCTAATTACCTAATACACTTTACTTGGAAATAATTTTGTACTTTGTATCAGTATTGGCATATGTATGTCAAGGGAAGAATAACAGAAAAAAATATGTAGATCGCGTTACTATATTTGCGAAGATTTACGTTCAATTTTTTTTGTTCCGTTTACTTCATTCGGAGAAAGAAAGCTAAGATTATGTAGTAAATAATATTAAAGTGATTAAACTCAACTTTTAATTTAGAAAAAAATGGTTTCGATAAAAATAAGAATTATCCAATATGCTAAAAATATTTTCAAATCTCCTTAAGGAATCTAGAACTTACGATTCATAGACCTAAAATACAGTCAACTTTAGTTTGCAAATTGCCAGAGGTCAGCGCTCTATTATCTCTCTCTCCACAATGGAAACGCGCATTTCCCACGGTTGGCTCTTTCTCGCCGAGAAATGCTGCCCGTTTCTTAAACAGATGTCAGCCAGCATTGTTAGTGGAACCGAAGAGGGTTTATTCTTGAAAGAAAGAAGGTCATTATGGTCCGATAAATTTCGCGATAAAAAAGTGCTGAATTAGTTTAAAACTGTTCTTATTTTTTAAAAAAAAATTAATTTAATCAAATATTAAGAAAAGAAAAACTATTTGGTTGTGATAATGCCCAACTATATGAAGAATAGAAGAAAAAAAAAATACAGCTGATGATTTGCTTCGGGTGTCTAAACCTAATACGTAATTCCTGAAGATTGCGTAAGATCTCTCTCTCTCTCTCTCTTACAAGACGTCATTTTAAAATTTTGATGAACAATAACTGTCTAATTATATTTGGTTGTCATACACTTGACAGATACGCTCTGGACTTAATAAATTTATTCAAAATAATATGCATTTTGGGAAAACGTCTTATTTTTACAAATCCGAAACACTGCTATGAATTGGATGGGTGGAAAGTAGGAAGAAATAAATTTAAAAAAAAAACATTAAATTGGAATACTTTTTGATTGCACTTGGGAAGAATATAAAAAGGAATTGCTACAAATAACAACAACATAATAAATGAATACGGAGTGTGGGGAGGGTTCTATGATTTTGAAGTTCAACTATGCAGACGAGGTGACATTATTAGCTTAAACTGTCCGAATAAGTTTATAAGAAAGTAGGGAAATTACTAGATTCCAATGAATAGTAGCATGATCCTGCAAAAACTGAACCTGACAAAATGGTGCGAACAGGTGAAAGGGAATCAATAATCAGTCAAATTTTTAGGAGCTACCCCATATGAGAAAAGAGTATTGCATGATTTGAAAGTTTTCGGATATTTAGAGTTAAAATAAGTTATATCTATAATATGTTTATTCTAAGAATGAATCAGCAAAAGACGGAGAGAAATCTTGTGTTACCTAGCAAAAGGGTGATTTGAAAGAAATGAAAAATAAAGCAGGGGAGGTTGTTTCATCAATAAGCCAGGACCGAATTTTACTGGCAAGGAAACTAACAAGAGGATTTGATTACTGCTGAATAACTGTTTGGAGATGTGTAATTGAAGTATAGGTAGATATTCTAGGTCCGCTAGCGTGTGAAATGCAGATCCAGTGAAATAAGTCAAAGCAGATATGTATCTTTTGAATTAAAAGCTACAGTAATATACACAGGATTACGTAATATGTGGTGGGGGGGTAGAAAAGCTGGCAGCAGATTTTCAAGAGATATAAGAACTTAATTGATGTCCTGTATGTCAAATCTGATGCTTTAGAAATGTCAAGAAAAACCACTTAAGTTTCTCGCAACTGTTCAGAGATGACATTTGTCTACAGGTGTATGATGGAGGCAAGATTTCTCCCACTACAATCCGGTTAACAGCAGCGAAATCATAATGGAGCCAATTTATAAGCTGAACTATTTCTTGTCAAGTGCAGGGGTTCACAAAATTCTGAACATTCTATTCCTTTGGTAAGAATCAAATGTACAGAAATAAGAGATACTTTGATGGTTAAAATTTACCACGCTTCTAATTTACGTACATGACTAGATTAATTAGGATTAGCTCTGTATGTAAAGAATGTTTAGGCTTTTCTATAACGTGTATATATGTGGATATACTACGTGTAAGTAGAGATAAGTTAAATTATTTTCGGTTGGATGAGAAACGCGACTACTTACAGCAACACAACGAAGTTCTCCTTAATTAATTATTTTATTTTATAATGACAAACCATACCACTTTACTTGATTATTTATGTAATATAAATTTATATTACACAAATTCATGCTACTGAAAACTAGGGTTTTTAATTCCACAAAATAGGCATTAAACTACACATTGATACATTATTTCTTAAATTTTAAACTTTCCTTCAGTAGTCTCCTTAATTAACTCTCATTTTTTCCCCTGCTAAATGAAATCAGCCGGTCATCAGACTGAATCTTAACAATACTTTGGACATTTATTTTCACATGGGTGTTCCGAACTTCGAGAATATTCAGTAGGTAACTTCCTTATCTTATAGTGTACTATCTCCCCTTTCCGAAACTCATCTTGGTTATTTGGCGCGCTTCTGTTCATTCACCCCCCCCCCCTCTCTCTCTCTCACACACAGTTTTTTGTCACTTCCGCAAATCGTTAATGACATACACCGAGCGTGCTATCGAGTCGTCAAGTGATCCGTAACAGCTGCACGCGCGTGTCACGTGGCTCCTGGCTATACTGCTTTCAGATAACGATATCCATTCATATTTCTTCTCTAATAGTGCCGGCCGTGTCGTTTGAAAAACGCGAT
Organism: Typopeltis vanoorti; assembly: GCF_054136105.1. Classification (NCBI taxonomy): domain Eukaryota; kingdom Metazoa; phylum Arthropoda; class Arachnida; order Uropygi; family Thelyphonidae; genus Typopeltis; species Typopeltis vanoorti. Next base: position 26,689,109 of record NC_143559.1, on the reverse strand, counting down.
GTCTTTCGGTAGAAAGCACCAACTCAGGCTTTTTCAACTGGGTTCTCATCTACTCAGATCTTCAAACAAACAGCACGATTCCTCGCCTGCTTCTTTCCTCATTTAATGTTCCTAGTACCCCCTATCTCCGTGGGTGATGATGATATTGGCTGGCTGTCTCAAATTACAGCGCCGCTTAACAGATTGCCAAAAAACGAATAAGGGCTTAGGATATTTGCCGCTTCTCTTATCCAGCAGTGAATAAGAGGGAACAGGTAATCTGTGGAGAAGCACCCATGAAACGAGAAATGATTAGACAATGATTGCCAAAGAAACTAATATACGCCGATTTGTGGAATGTCTAAGGAAAAATATAACTTAAATTATTACTGCATTTCGGACTAGTGCTGTCAGGATGCAGATGAAAAATAAATATATAAGAAAACAAGATAACCTAAGACTAGCTAAAGATATGAACATATGTAGCAAAAATGTAGGGAAAAAACTCGGAAACAAACCGAGAAATGAAAGATGAAGGTAGCAACTAAGGTTATTGTTATAAAGTCAGTGTAATTAATATATCTGTCAACTTCGTATATTCTCTAACCGGCTAGCATGTTCTGCTGGATGCTATCATCGCCTATGATACCAACTAACTCCCATTCAGTTGAAAGTTTTTAAAAAGTTTCTGGCCGTCTAAAAGGGATTCGTTGCAGGTCTTTCCGACTGAAGGATGAATATCACGACACCCTCATACATGCGATCTACTTGTAAAAAACAAAACAAATAATTAAATAACAATTTATTGATGTAATTATTTGTCTCCAAGCTTCCCCCCCCCCCTCCACTGGAAAATTTTCTGCGGACGCCCATGCTTGTATATATAGGCCGGTATATAAAAATGCAAATATATTAGGGAAAAGCATGGTTCCCATGCTTTTCCCTAATACATGGGAACCATGAATATAAAGTAAAATTGAATTACGAAGGAAAAAACGTGTTAGATTAAGTACAGTTAGTAAAATCGGACGAGGTTATATATAAGACAAACTGTTATGTCTTAAAATATCTCTATCACATTAAAAGTATTTTTCTCGTCTATTTCTAAGAGTTTTGAAGACAACATGTACATGCGAGTGGACATGCTACATAAGTCTATAAGTAGAGTACATATCAATAGATAACTGCTCATATTTAAGTGTTGCACCTGTATGTTTTTAGTTAATAAAATAAATGTCTGAATACGGAGAACATAAATGAAGAAAGACGGAATATGAATATATCTAGTGCAATATAAATAATGCAGTATGATAGTATATTTCTGAATTCAAATTTCCCAAGATGAAAGGTTCATAAGACAGAATTCTTGAAGAAAAAAAACATTTTATGCAATCTTTCTGTATTTCTCATTTATCACAAAGCAAGATTTGATAGATAAATAAAAAATATATATTAAGACCAATAAGGATAAATTTCTAAATAAACAAAAGAAATGCTTGTCCGACAATTAAAAACTGTAGTAGTGCATACTGGTAGATCGGCCCTTGTTATTAGAGCACATTCCTCTGATAGTCTGAAATAAACTGCTGGCCGCATTGCGAGTCTGCTAGATTTTCCCCTTATTAAATGGATACTCATTCCCGTCACTGCCATGTAAACAATATCAATAAAAGACATGGTTTCATGAAATTGAGATCTTTTCACTTTTAACAAATGTCGTTCCTATGATGAGAATAGCACAATAAAGCGGGCGTACAATGAAGTGCTCCGCTTTATGAGTAGACAAGCAAACAGTTTTACACTTGGGTGCCACAGACGGATACCTCGTGCATTATTTCCCCCCTATCCCATGTACTTCTGTTACGAAGCGTTCGGGCAGAAGTCACAGCCGACTGTACTCAACGTAGTAATTTTGGAGTACAGTACTGGCAGATGCTGGGGAAAGATGGAGGAGATTTTGGATAATTAAAAAGTCGACGTCATTTGTGCTCGATTAGTGGTGTGCTAAATAGATCCCTATCTCTCTGTTTCCCTTTCACTTAAACATATCCACATTTTATACCACATTCCTAAAGAGTTATGACTTAGTATACCGAGAAAGACCTGACAGGTTTACTGTGTGATGTTTTCTCTCTTACTGAGCTGATGGCTTCTTTATATACATTTCAGAATAATAAAATATACAGGGAAAAAAATTCTCTGTGGATTTTACTTATAATATTGAATAGACAAAGAATTCTCTGTTATCCATATCAGTCTTATCGAATGTGTTTTCATTTTCCAATATTTCAAATATAGCATGATAAACAAGTAGGGTTAACAGTATTTCATGTATTTAGGATGATTTTAATACATACATTATCAAACTGCTCCTATTCTCTCTCTCTCTCTCTCTGTCTCTTTCTCACACGAATTCCAATCCATTAATTAGCTAAAGCCAAATTAAAAAAGCCTGAAGTATCAGGCTATATTTTTAACATAATTTCAACATTTATGATTGTTGAAAATTACAACCATCTTTACTCAACTGATTCGAAGATCTTTTAAGAAAACGAGAACTCCAATTATATCTATGATGATTCGAATGAAAATTGACAGAGTATCAAAATTAATTTGGACGAAACTTGGTAAATTTATTACTTAATATAAGTAGGTTAAGTTTATAAATAAATCACTTACCTTTGAGAAAAGACTAATTGGGTATTTTTAAATTGTGCACCTTTCCAGAGTTCTCATGGTGGATCAGAGCAGTTGAAGAAAAACGTTTGAGAATACCGGTCCACCTCTAGACTCCTAGAATAATTGGAAGGGGCATGCCATATCTGTTGTAAGTGATAGTAACAGGTGAGATTTACAGTTTAATATTTCAGAAAATAATATAAATTGGGATAATTTCACGTAAATGTTGCTTACTTTTAAATACTTTTTAAATTGCTAATGATTTTTATATTTTTATCCACAGCAATGCATTTAAATTTAATAATGCTTTATTAGTGACAGGACTTATTGCTACATACATTTCTCGTGTGCAAAAATAATTCAGAAACCCGAGCAATACTTTTTATGATGAAACAGCCAAAGGTGTGTAATAGCCAAAATCATTTTAACTCATAGAGTTCTGAAAAACAGCACCGTATTTCAGGTCTTACTTCTCACGAGATCTCATTTCATTTTTTCACAAATACAATGTAAAACATAAATTCATCTGAAACAATTAGCAAGTTAGGTTGTTTTAAAATGCTGGTTAAAGTATGGCGTTCTTTGTATATAAGAACGAGTTAAGTATTCGAAAGAAAAAAAAGGAAATAGATTTCGTTTAATAAATGTAAAATACTAATGCAATTATAAATATGAATAATTTGAGTTCAGTCCAGTTCAGTTTTGAACAGAGTTTCTATAACCTTAATACCAGTCGCAGTAACGAAATAAAATCAGTTACCTCATAAATTAGCATTGGATAATGATGAACCGCCGGTGTTGTTTTAGGCAATTTACCTTAGACAATGCATTTTAGTTTATTGCAATTTAACCTTTCATATTAATAAGGATAAGAGCGCATCTGAAGGGAAAACCTACAAAAAGACTGACTTATAATTAAAAATGAAACCCAAAATGCTATTGAGTAAAGAAATAGTAAAATATAAAAACTAAATAGATTCCGTTTTCCTCAAAAGTTAACACGCTGCTTCCTTCTTTCTTGGTGTATTATACATTAAAGTGTTGGAACATATTGAACCAATTTTTAAAATAATTTTATTCTTAATTTTGATGGACACACAATGTGTGCAAGCGAGCGTACAATCACTATAACTGAAGAGTAGTCCTCAAATTTTCTATATATCATATATTACAATATAAAATTATACGCATATGGTCTTTAATCAGCACTTTAAGAATGGCTTCTTCAAGATAATAATTAATTAGCTCTCAGACCGCTCTGTTCTATCGATAACGAGACCTAACATCTGTGCACAACCCCCTCCCAGCACGTACATCACCAATCCTCATGTACTGCTCTAGAAAACACAGAATCCATGTTTAAGCGCCTTCACCATCTGCCGCAGCCCCCCCCCCCCCTTCTCTCTCTCTCTCTCTCTCTCATAGCACACAGTTTCTATAGAAACAACATGTTTATCATTACGAGCAGAAGCGCCTACCAGCCACTTAAGTTCAAATCAAATGCTTATCAGCATTGTGTGAAACCACTACCACCTGTGTTGTTCAGATGAATAGCGCAATGTGACAAAAAAAAAAAAAAAAACCTCTTCGAAATGTAGCATAAAATTTAGAATACTTTGCAGCAAAATAATGTTTAGTTTTGGATGCTCAACAAGAAGAATGAGGCAAATATTTATTTATTTATTTTTAATAAAAGATATTAAAAATATCTTTTTAATATATTTTTATTAAATATATTGAAAATATTTAATAAATATTTTATTTATTAAATATTTATTAAATATTTTATAGGGATTGTTGCTCATATAGTTTCCTAAATTCAAAGTAATATAGGATGCAAATATCTGAAACAGATATACAGCTTTATCATTTAAGTATTTAATTAACACTTAAATATCAGCGCAGAAAGAAATGGATCTTGTGCATGCCAATTGATGCACAAGATCCATCAATTGGCCAGTTATTGAGGCAAAGTTTTGAAGGCCGTGACTAAATCACTATGATTTAACAATGCCATTGAGTGCTGTTATACAATTTGGTGAACGTTTCGTATTTCCTTATTTTGAACCTTCTGTACACTAAGTGCGAATGAATTTCTCTAAATACTATTTAGTCCATTGCTACCATTTAAATATTCTCCACTGATCTCGTGTAGGGTATTTTTACTTCAATGAAGTGTGTGTGGGGAGGGGGATATTGTTGCAATTATCGCACGCATGAATCTACAGCTGCTCTCTTCGGTACTTTAGGAACGCGACAAATTGTCAGAGTTAATTACCATCAATGAACACAATTAGCAGTGGAGTGCGGAGTGTCAGCGATCATGCGTTACGCTTGCGGAAAAGGGCTTTGTACTGAATTGTCATAGAGGGGGGAGGATTGGCTAACTTCTCATAGAATGACTAGCCAACGGAAGAAGTTTACGATTTTCTTTCGTATTATGAGATCTCTGCATTTTCCAAGGCCTGTGACAAAATACGTAAACACCGCAAATCTAATTTCCTACGATGTAGAAACCATACAGTAGATATCACAAATCTCTAACTAAGATTTGTGATATCATTTCAGCTATGTTTTAAATCGGGCCATTTTAAATTAGAAACTTGCTTAAGTTTCTAATTTCTAATTTTTTTAAATATTTCTTTTAAATTCTAATTTCTATTTTTTTTTTTTAATTTCTAATTTTAAAACGTTTGGAAACGATACAAAATTATATTCATGGATATCAAATAACTGTTTACAGTACATACTCAAAAGCTCTAGGCTCGATAATTATGATAATATCATATAACAGTATTCGTGCGAACTCATTTTTTATGATTGTTTCGAAGTGTTTCCACATTGTTTATAGTGAGCATGATTTTGACAAACCCAGTGAATTTCCATTGCATTTCCAATTCGCATATTCTGTAATAATTGTTATTTATGCATTTTATTTTTAAAATATAATTGAAATGAAGCTTATTAATGCTGAATATTTTTATAATTATTTTGAGTACACTTATTTAAGAATATTGAAACATTAATGGAATTTATTTCTCATTAGCCTACCGTAAATACGACATACGATACGCTGACAGTATTAACAAAGAAAAAGACATATATTAAATAAAATGTATTCTGGTTAGTGTGCTGTTGATTGTGATGGATGATCAGCCACGTGATAAGTTAGAGCAGAATAACATAACCAGGACAACTTCATTTAATTTTATATACATTGTTGCAAAGTACTGAGATACGAAATTATATTATTTCAGGAACTTAATAAACACATGCTAACCTGTTTAATGTTTTGATCCAGTCTCTACAAGGAAAAAGTGACGGATCATGAAACTGTCCCATTCTTCGTTAATCATAGGGTGACTCAAGGTCGTGTGTATGTAGTAGTAAAATGATAGTAGTCACCAAGTTGGTTCATTTAACGAGTAGCAGGAAATTCTGACGATAAAGTTTTCATTCACTAAGTTTCTGTTGGCGAAACTGCTTGAGAAAGAAATGGGGGGGGACTAGAAACAAAACCAGGCATGCTTAGGCGACGTAAGGTTAATTTGGAATAGAGTCAATACACAACTAGTGGATAAACTCAAGCCATTCCAAAAATGCTATTTTATAGTTTATCTACATCAATCAATTACATTTCTTTCATAGTGTTTAACGTTAATCAGACAAACACTTAATTTTTTTTTTTTTTTTGTGGGAGGAAGAATTCGAGACAACTTTAGTTCCTGCATTGAAGTGTGATTTTGTCCTGCAGAAAAAGTTTTGTTTAATATTTTAGTTTAGTGGAGAAACATGATAGGAACAATTTTAATTTGCGTGGCCACCGATTAAAACATATTATCGATTTTATGTCCTATCTCCATAGTAATCCTCAACCTGTAAACATCTAGGAGCCCGTATGATTACCTTTCATCAATAATAATTCTTAAGAAGAAAGAGGAGTCATCATTCAGCATTATAATACTCCGTAGACGAACGGATATTCTATGTGAAAAAGAGAAACGCCCAATAATGTATTTCCGTTGTTTTTTTATACTTCTTTTATTTAAATTAATTACGTTAACGCACATTACAGGGATGTCTCTCTCTCTCGTGTGTGTGGTGTTAGTGGAGGGAGAGAAACAAAAAAGCGTAACAAAAACAGATATTTCCAATGAGAACATCAGTGGAAATCTACGCAAGACGATTTTCATAAAATTGTCTTGTCAAAATAAATACATATATATATATATATATATATATATATATATATATATATATAAGTTTTTTCCCTTCTTCTAACTGTTCAGGTTAAAGAAAATTGGATGAAAAAAAAAATGAAAAAAAAAATATATATATATATGTGTGTGTGTGTTCATCTTTTTTTGACTAACTGAAACAGAGATGAACATATCTAATCATCGAGTCAATGTAGCTAATGATCAACATACATATACACACACACACACACACGGATGATCAGTCCTTGATGATACCACGTGTTGTTATTCCTGAAAATGACTTCTGATATGAAGTCAGCTGCCATTTAGACTTCAACGACACGGTCCTGCTGGTGTTTTGGCACGTGTACCACTCGACCGTTTCTGCGAGTACTTGGGCAGGACTTCCGTATCAGCTGTCATACGACAGCCGGCAGATCTACTTGTTGCAGTAGCAGGTTGAGATGAGGCGTTATGAGGAAGGACTCCATATAGGTGCAAGAGGTGACGTTTCTTATAAATGATTTCATTAAGACAAAACCAAATGATGAGTCGTTTAAAATTACTTTATTCAGCACTTACTTTTAGAAGTAAGTGTTGTAGAATTCGTCGAAGGTGAAAACCCAAATAAACAACAATTTCGTACTCATAGCTGATTCAATAACACCGAACGTCCGTCCATCATATATTTACGAGTTCTTAAAGAGTACAAATGTCCACTTTTGAGAGGAACAGAATCTCCTTTTATTCGTGAGACCAAATAATTCAAGTTACAAGTGATTTTCGATTAATTTATGTTAGAATCTCGACAGGTAGCATAAAAACTTTGCGAACTGTGTAGACAATCGATTAATGTGTATTTTATACATTATTCAGCCTATTCTCCCAGAAGTTTCACTTTTTAAAACAGAAACCTCTTTTCAGGATGTAAAGAGTGAGACTGTTTTTTCTAAGTTTATGAAAAGGAATATTTCTGACAGATGTACTTTTTTTCCTTTGTTTATAATTTCTTAAAGCTTTCTAATTGAAATCAAATACCTGTATACAAAACACAGCAAGAATGTGAATGTATTAAACAATAATTGTTCAGTGCATTAGCACATAGACCGAATCTAAGTAGCGAAGGAATTATCTTCAAATATATGAAATTGAGCAAATATATTTGTGGAATATTCATAATCGGAGGTTTTTGAAATGATATAAAACTTACTGAATTTTGATGAAGAAAAAATTCTACACTAAGATGTATTCTAAGATTTTATATTCGCGATAAAAAAAATGAATCATCCTCCCCCAAACATCTTTTCTCATGACACAATGAAGGAACCCTATTTCTACAGGAACATAACAACCCAAGCTAATCTATGTTTCTGACAATAGCACAATAAAAGATGAGGGGGGAAGATATTGGGGAAAGCAATATATGCAACCCCCACGTCCTGTGTAGTCAGGCGTCTCTGTATCTCGTCCAGCAGACAGGTAGTGGCAGCTGCATGAGAAAACCGCCTGGGTCTCTCTCTCTCTTTTTCTAACACCTGGACTCTTCGTCCGCTCTCCCACTTCTAGAGATCATCCAGGAGAATCGTACGGACTAGATCAGATCCCGGTCTTGTATCGTGCGTAACGTACCAATTACCTGCTATGGCAGATGTCAATTGCAGAAGGCTACTACTACTTCCTAGAGTTTCTGTCATATAATGTGTACAGGATAAAATACATTTGTTGCGAAAATAAATTATTCTGTTTACTCATTTTTTACGAAATGCTGTTTCATGAAACAGCAATATGTGTGAGAAATGGAAAGGGGGAGAGGATCAAAATGTATTATCTGGGAAAAACTCTTCGCCATCTTTCCTAATACTTCTATAACTGTGTAATTTAACTTTAGGTGAAAATTATGAGATAACTTGCATCCAGAAACTTTAAATTGATATGTTCTTTTTAGATTAGTTAAATAACTGTGAATTTCAATTAAACCCATCCTCTTCATTATATCTATGTGAAATATCGTATGTCTACATTACATGATTTGTTAGCGTGTCTGCCCATCTGCTTTGCTAGTGAAAAATTCTTAAAGGTTTTTTCCGTCAGCCACACGATTAGAATCTTATTTCTTCAAACCCAGTCGTCAATCACTATCCATTATCGACAAAGCCATATTTATATATTAACATATTAACATAATATATTATTAATATATTGTTAATATATTATTAATATATTAACATATTTACCCACATTATTATGTGAAGTTTTACTCGTCATCATTCACAACTATAATACCGTATTCATCATTCACGATTATAAAAAACAGACCCATTTTGGAAAAGAGCACTTAGTGCATATTGCATGCATACTATGTACATGTACTGTCATAGACAATGAATGATGATGAAGCTCGAAAAAGATATGAGACAAGCATATCATGTTTGTTAATTGTATATGGTCATCGGTCGTTATATATTACTACATATTACTCTGGTTTTTACTCCTTCAATAATGGGATAAAAAACAAGTCGCTGAGAAGGAAAACCCTGCCACCACTGTACACATAACATGGTTATGATCACTATACTATGAAAATCTCGACATAGAACTCAAAATTCCATCATGTATTACATTCCATGAAATCTAATAAAAAAACTTTCCTGAGAATTAGTGAAAAGAGCAGGTGTAAAATCTCTAAACAGTACCACTGTAGGAACAGATCTATCTGAATTGGCATTTTAATCTTACCACGCTCGTTAAAACATTGATACGACAGAACCATTTATTGGTTCAGCTACAAATTCATTGAACTAACTGTTCTTGTTAGTAATTTTTATCCTTTCTAAAGTCCTACTTATCAGTATTTTCCAGAAATTATGAATTAAAAAATTATGCATATGTTTCCTCTTTCTACAGTTTGTATCTCCCCAAACTGCTACTATACAAGTTCCCCGATCCCTCGTATGTGCACATGCTATTAAAAAAAGTAGAAAGGTAGGAGTCAAATCTTTGATCTCTTTCAGCTGAATCCATGTTAAAGCTTCCTTTTCATTTTGCAGTCTCAATGGAAAAGTCAAAAGAAAATATCTTTGCACATGAATAATTTATATTAAATGGCTAGAGTCAAGAACTAATTTGAAATTCGAATTCCTCATTCGCATTCTTATTTTTCTTTATATTTAAGCATTGCTATTCCGATTCGTACGACATTAGAACCTAGCTTCCATTTCTTCCATTCCTTAATGGAAGAAATGGAATTTCTTCATATGAATTTCTCCTGTCCAGCAGAACAGTCTTCTGACAGTTCTGCTAGACAGTAACTTTTCTTGTTTGTGTTCAATGTAATTATCGATGCCCCAAATGATAAATATTTATGAAGTTAATTACTTTTCTTCAAGATATTCTGCATTTTCACGTTGTTAACGTTTAATATTTATACTTCGCTCAAAAGCTGAGACTCATTCATTTTCTTCTCTTTTTCCTCATTGCCTCATTCATTTATAAAAACATTTTCAGATTAATTTTTGCCTTAGTTAATGATTTTATGCAACTTCGTGCGATTTCTTTCAGACTGGTTATCTTTTTAAGTTGCAATTTTATGCACCTTGCATATATTTGGCAAACATTAAAATTACATTAAATTTCAATAACATCTTTTCCAGTGATATAATTTTAGATAATTATATGTGTATGAGAGGGAATTAAATAAATACATATTATTCTCTTATTCATTTAATTTATAATTATCCATATCTCAGATGAATAATTAGATATCAACAGCACAAGAAGTGCACCTACATTTGTAAGGTTGCTTTTGTCTGTTCCCCGGTAGTTATTGGAGAAACACGCACAATGGAGAAATTATGCACATACCATTATGTACACGCCATTGTTTTTACGAAATAAAAAGAAAGGGAATTAATTTCCTTTCTCATCCCCATCTCACCACGCCATTCTTACTCAAGAATTTCATTTGTATTAAAGCAAATGTCCTTTCGTGATAACATATAACGTGAAAAAAGCAGACATCAGCAACAATGTGCATTGTAATTATAATATATATCAACTTCATAGAGCTCACCGTGACTATTATAAAAAGTAGATTCATAAAATTCCACATTTCAGCATGTAATGTCTGGTGGCTTCGTCAACACATTAAAAAGCAGTTATCAGTTTTCATTACTTTGATCAAACTTTTTCTTTTGTGTTTTCCTTATATATATAAAATACCTCTCCTCCTGATAGAAGAATCAGGTATTAAGTGAAAGGCAGAATTTGCGTACATAATTCAGAAGTAAAGAATCGCACCGTGTGCTTTAGAAAGACCGAAATTTAAGATCTGAGATTACTGCAGTTCTGATAAATAATTTCCTGTCAACCGTTTTTCATTTTAATTAGCGTTCTAATTCGTCAATTAAGGAAATTTGCTGAAGCTAAAGTCCGTGGAGGACTGCAGTGCACGGATATTGAAGGCACCCAATAACCGGGAACAGAAGCGACATTTTCATATTGATAAGATGTTCGTATATTCCTTTTGAAAAATTTGTTACTTATTTCATAGGTATTGCCATAACTCCATCAAATAGATGGGGCAAAGTTAAATATACATACAGTACCACAAAATTCGCGATAAACATGGCTTCTTCATACTGCTTCAGGCCTTCAATAAGCAAATTGCAGGTATTACACCAAGAAATAAAAATTATCTGCCACCTTAAAGACTGCTTAATTACTTTCATGCCACAGCGAGATCCATACCCGATGGAATAAAACGGAGATGTTATCTCTAGGCTACCAGACCACAAAATATATACCATTACTATCCATTTACTAGCATTTTAAAGGATGGTTTTTCCGCCAAAACCTAAAACATCATAGCATTACAATCGTCTGTAATGCTATGATGCTATGCTATCGTTTGATAGTCCTAAATGAAAGCTTCACTGAGCGAAGAAACAAAACTATATGATAACTGACCATCCTTGTCTTCATATTACTCCTCGGAGCTCAGTTAAAAAATAGAAAAAAAAATAGAAAATAAAAAAAAATATTCATTTATATAAAACATTTCAGCAACTTTATGACCTTGATAAAATGCGCATCTTAACTTTTTTTTTCCACACAGTTGTAAAAGGAGTGTTTATCGATTCGATTAAACTATAAAGTAATGACAATAAAATAATAATAAAAAAGTCTTGGCCAATAACATATTTTGACCATTGTTATAGAGTTTTCTTTACCATCTCCAGATGTTAAGCCGAACCCAGTAGGTTGGCAAGACAGTGGAGAAGAGGGGGAAGAAGAAGAAATAAGGAGATAGAGCGGAAAAGTCTCGAAAACAGGGTAGGTACGGCAAGGATTTTCTGTTTGCTTCCGATCCTTACATCTGTCGCCTCCGAGCCAGCTGCGCTCTTTGTGCGTCTTAAGGGCTAGGCTCCCTTACATGGGACTAATTGTGACTGGCCTACCTTGTACAAAGACGACCATCGCCAGGCCACGCGACTCTTTTCACAGGACGCTACTGACCTTTCTTTTTGAGATTTTTTCCCCTTCGATATGTTATCTGAGTTAAGTTTACCGTGTTTATAATGTGGTCAACACGGACGTCTAGGTCGCCGCTCTCGTCTGCGGACAGAGATCAGCTGCTTGACGCGTGCGTGGCATGCCAGCTTTAAAGATGAGAACACATATTTGCATACTGTTCGCCAAGATTAAAGCGCTCCACATTCGATGTACACATCACATTCAAGAAGGAATCTCTACACGCACATAAGATGCAACATATTGTGGCAAAGGCATACATTGACATTTTCGCATACTTTCCATCGCTCATACAAGCGTTTCATACCCAACCACTTGTAGCGTAAGAAATACTAGCAAAAAAAAAAAAAAAAGTGGAGGCGTGCTTTGTTAGGTTTCGAGAGTTTTATTATCACGTCTGTTTGAATAACAGAAAAGGTAAACGATCTGTCTTTCATCTAGCGAGTCGTTAACCTTGGAAGGAAGCACGCAGGTGATTGGCAAAGTTTCTTCCATCTGGTCTTGAGACACAACACAGAAGCGAAGTCGTGGGTTTATTACACTACCTCGCGTTACTATTCATTCTATTAATGACTGATCATTGAAAGAGAAATAAAAATGAAGTATTCTCTTTAGAAAGTTATTCGCCTCACTCCTAGTGCACGTCTTCTTTCATGGCGATATTTATAATCATGAAGGTCTGCATTCACTTATTTGTTTCGCATCCATTGTAAATAATGCAGAATTCAGCAGCCAAATTATACAAATCATAAAATAAAGACAGTTGCAACATACAGGAAAAAAAAGACAACATAATACAAATTAAGGCATATAAGAAAGGACATGAGTGTTCATATTTCGATGTCAGTCCAGAACTTTGCACACCGCAGAGCAGCTTTTGCGCACTCAGCCAAATATCTGATTTTGCAAAGTTGATCCAGTTGTGGGCATAGAAAAAGATGTTCCATGATTTCCATTTTACCACACAGACAACTGCAAAGATCTGCAGGATAATATCTTTGCTTGTGGAATAGAAGATGTGTTGATTTTTTCAGGATGTGTTTGAATTTCTCCATCTTCTTGCATAGGCTATTCAAGCTTTCTCAAGTATTCCGGTCTAGATGCTTGTCAGGTGATAGCTCTTCTAACAGTGGCAGTTGGAGCTCCTTCCGTATGCTAGCGCTATTGAGTGATTTTTGCCAGAGTTCTAGATTGGTGGTTGCTGCAGCTTTACTTAGTGAGTCTGTAGTAGTCAGAAAGCGATGACATGCGAGTGGACACGTCTGACTGGATTTTGTCCGCACACTCAATGTGTGTAGTCATTCAGCTGTTACTAGCGTTCTTTCATTGTAAGAAAAGTTCTTCTAACAGCTAGTGGGGCTATATCAGAGAGCTGGTAGAGATCAGTCAACTTTATTGGTTTTAAGTAACTATGATTTAATACCACATCAAGTGTGGAAGAATGGCATGAATTTATCCATACTGTTTATGCATACCCTGCAGGTGAAGGAAAGAGCTGCAGTTCTCAAGGTATCAGCAGATACACCCCATTTTGACGAGAAGCATTCACGCTGATGAAAACATGGAAAATGAATCATAAAAACAATAATGAACTAGCATATTCCAAGGTGAGATAACTGATCTCATAAGGAGATAGCACTTGGGAGGATTTTTCTACTCTCTGTAAATCGGGTTTATTTCCCCACAAAACAGACAGGCTTGGCGGTAAATGAATGTAACTAACAGATATCACACACGCCTCATGGCCTTATTTTCCTATTCCGTAATTCTAACCCATCATAATTTATTCTACCTAATCCAGAATTATAATTAATTAATCTCAGATTCGTCAGTTTTTGCAAAACTTTAAATTAATTTTTCCATTTTCAATCAGTCTGGAGAAAGGATTGTATTCCTATATAAATGAAAAATTCACATTTTGAATGTTATAATCACTATTAATGGATTATTATATTACTGAATAATGGGATTTATACCTATTTTGTAGGTATAAACTTTGAAACGTGCAATTGCAATCACAATATGTAACAGTTTTGTGAGGAAAAAACTGTTTGTTCTAAGACCGGTTTAACATAAACTCCTTTCAAAATAAATTAAGGGAATAAAAAGCCCTTATTATTTTACAGCCAGTATGCGAAACTCTAAGATCGAAAACTACGATCTACGAGTTTCATACCGAAGAACTATCGGCGAATCCAAGCGTAAGTGACTGCATACTGGCTGTAAAATAAGGGATTTTTATCCCCTTAATTTAACTAACTTCGCTAGAAAAAAAAAAAAAAAAATATATATATATAGCCGTTTGGCTTTTCATCCTTTCAAAATACTTCTAAAGAAATAAAAAAATAAAAAAAAAAGAATTAATGGAAACGTATAACTGTAAAAAGGCATAAATTATTCTCTTTTCGGAACTGCACTATGATCCACTACCAGAGTTTAAGCATATTATCCCAACTTGACGATAGTGGCAGTAGAAGCAGGAAGACCTATTCACTGAGGTCATCGGGAGTCCTAGAAGATGAACATGTTATTGCCTACCATCCTTTAAAGCTATTAGAAATATATTTCTTCCTGAAGATGGTGGCAATTGACGAAAATGCTCTTCATAGAAAAAAAAACAGGCCTATTTGAGCTACAGCTGCTGATTATTCTCATATGTTTAGTTCAGCCACTTTATCTTAGTTCTCCACTGATGGTTTCTCACCCCTTAGGGGCACACGTTCTGCACGTCGACTTTGATGATCCCTTTGGCGATAATTAGCGATGTCTATAATTATCATTAACACGTTTTGCTCATTTAAATAAGTCAAGTGTCGTGATAATCGCAAAACAATCTTCCAACAGTCATTCATACAGCGGTATGTGACCTCCTATGCTTCACCAATGCTGTTTGAGGCAACCATAATAATGTCGTAGGACTTCCACAAGTCTCTTCTCAACCACTTATCCAGTCCATTAGTACACCGCGATTAACTTATATTTATTGCAAAAATATTCGTAATAAATGTATTACAGTTTATTATAAAAGTGATATAATGAACTAATAAAAGTGTCCTCCATTTTCCTCCATCATATTTAGTATCATGAACTGTCTCCTCTTTTGTAACTTTTAAAAAGTTCAAAGTTTTGGTAGATATAAATTTAAAAAATTAGCCTCCAGAATAAAGTGGATAAAATATATCCAAAGAGGGAACACATGTTAATTTAGTAATTATTTCAATGATGATTAATATCAATATTTATTACATTGTAGAAATATAATTAATAAAATAGCATGTATTTATAATGCCAGTTAAACTCACTTAACGAATTTGAAAATAATGAAATAAGAATTCGAAGTATTTCGCACCTTCAAACCATAGACCTTATAATTCGAATTGTGAATAAATCAAGATATTTACTATATATATATATGTGTGTGTGTTAAAGATGCCAAGCTATTTTAAACCTGGTTTAAAATAGTTTGGCATCTTTAACATATATTATACCCAAGGTAAAAAACTTCCTACATATATATATATATATAATTTTCTAATAGGCCTTATAATTCGAATTGTGAATAAATCAAGATATCTACTATATATATAGTAGATATATATATATATAATTTTCTATTTATGATTGTTTTCAATATTGGCTTGTCTATTGCCATTTGGGATCCATGCATTTCTAATACTCATATCAGAAAAATGAAACTTATGATTGCGATTCTCAAAATTCATCAGTTCGTCAAAGAGCAAGTCGTAATTTTCATTTGAGCTCGAACAGGGATTCAAATGATTATTATTTGCTAAATCATTATTAAATTTAAAAACATCAATAGAAAGTAGCACGTAGTCTGGTATGGAATCAGTGTGTTTGCACTGATCGGTTAAAGATAAAACAGAATATTTCCTGAAGGAAATATCCAAAACTGTTCTGTTTGAATGTGTATTGATTGCTCTCTTATCAATGTCGTGGCTGTGAAGTTTTCTCTGTGGATTGCTTCGGCTTTCTTAAAACGAGAATCCAATCAGAGCATATAGGTGTTTCTCAATCAACTGATATGGGAACTGATAGTACTGATTCCATCACTTACTGGGAAGGCTATCTAACATTAAAATTTTATTTCATCCATCACTCAGAGCGTATAGTTACCCATGTGCAAAGCAATCTGTTCTCAAACCCACTCTTGCAGATTGAAAGACTGACTATGCACTTTGTTTATTTTTTGGCAAGAGCAAGTCTCACAGGGACTTGAAGACGCTTTAACTCAAATGGAAAATCTATTGACACAAACGGAGTTTGTGATCACACACTGAAGAGCCGCAAAAATACTGGAGGCTTAACAAAACCCTATAGAATTTATCATAGCTGTATACCAAATTTGATGCTCTTAGTTCTTATCATTTTAGGTAATATCCAAAACAAAACAAAAAAAAATGTGTCGACTCCGTTTCGCCTCGAGGATTATAAAGAGACAGATAACTCCATTATAGTAAAATTTTGATAAGAGGGAGTTGCATTTCAAATTGATAGCGCTAGCTATTTTTTCTTAAAATAAAAACGCAAGCGAGGGTTTGGTTAAACCATTTGAGAGAACGAAATACTTTGGTTATTTGTGATAAGAGGAAATTATATAACAAATTTGGTGGCATATATCTCCTTTCGTTTAGGTTAATCTTGCGGAAGAAGTAACATAAAATTTGGCCAGCCAAATTTTATGTTGCTTTATGTTATTATAAGCGGAAATTGGATACTAATCTCAAAAACGAAGAGCGCGTCATACAAAAAATTTTCCATTTCTGAAGTGGTAAATCTAGTATTGATTTAGTAACCGCAATTTCTATAGTAGTTCTTCCCAAGATTCTGACAGAAGCAAAGAATACTGAATGATCAAATTAGATGTTATTATGTAAATGACTGTTAAGTCTGAGGAAGAACCTCAGTCTGGACATTCATTTAAATAAAAAAAAGCACCTAAAATGTTAAAATGGATGAATTATTTAAAAACAAAAAAGTCAACAGGATACTTAATGTTCGAATAATGAAAGTTAAGATAAATCAGGGTACATTTCATCACATTTTGGTGCAATATGCAGTCATGCGTAGAGCTGACGAAACTTTATTTAGAATTATATAAATCAGAAGGATATCAAATCCAGCATAACACCGGATGAAAACGGATCTATGTTTATTGTCCTGAAGCCAAACTGCAGTCTAGAATAACGTGATAGAAATTCTTCACTCCAAAAAAGAACCAAAATGAAAAAAGTCAAATTTGAAATGCATAGTGATATCAGTTTTCAATTTGCATGGACTAGGTTATTAAGAATATACCACGGATTGTCAAAAAAGTGATAATCAAAGGCTTTTTTCCTTTGAAAATGTAAGGAAAAAAATAACTAATGACAAAATATATGGCAATCGAAAACCTTCTTTCTGATGCATGATAATCCTCCTCACATACATAATATTATATAAGATATAATAAATAAATAAATGTTAAAATATGTTGCGGTGATATCATATACTTCTTTACCCCCAAATGAAGTCTTTCCGTGTTATTTTTTTCTGTGAAAACTTTAAAAGTGAATTAAAAGGCATAAACTGAATTCCACTGATGAAATAAAAGAAATGTCAATTTGAAACTGAAATTTGTTAGCGGGAAGCTGCTACAGCGCATAAAGCTTATCGTGGATGAGATAACTATTATTAAATATATATTTTGAAGAGAAGAAACAATATTATGAAATTGCTTTTTTCAAACTGTTGGATTTGTTAGCCCTGAAGTTATTCTTGTCGTCATGATAGATATATATATATACTTCGTCTGATAAGCACATGAATGAAAAGATGTCATGTTACATAGCGTTGATATTCCCTAACGGTTTGCTTCACTGCAGTTCACTTTGCAACAGGACATGAATGGAAGCTATATGTCGGTTACGACAGGAAACAATATACGGAAAGTATCGGTTATTCTCCCTCCAGCATTGCTGTAACGGAAACTATTTCCTACCCGACTGAACTAATAATATTGTTGATCTGGATGGGCAAGGGCTGCAGGGTTTGCAGGAATTATTCTGTAGCAGTCTTTGCTATTTCATTCGCATCAGCAACGGGGATATTCAGTAATAATTTAAAAAAATCATGTAAAGGATTAAAGTTAAGTCCATTGTACAATCTCATATTTACTTCTAACTGCGTACCCAGTAAAATTAATAATTCTGGGAGAAAGATTTAGAATAATAAATGACCATTCAGTCTGGTCGAAGCTTTAGACAATGAAACATTAATCAAACTAACCACCAGTAAGTTATTTCTAGCATTTTTTTTATCCAAATGTTATGTCTGTTCAGCCTAGAAAAGATAAGCTCTCATCTTAACAATAAAAAGATGGATAAATATAGACCTCTAGTAAAACATGACCGCGTTAACATCATAATTAGTTATTTACTCTTTCACTTAATTAAAATACTTATACCGTAGTTCCTTATCCGCGGTCAACCACGGTCCCCAAATATTAAAATTGAAAATTACCGAAATAAACAATTTATAATTACATCGGCAAAGTGGATATTCGATCCAACATTATTTCAAAGCCGAATGTTTGTAGAGACTATGAAAGTTTTGTAAGTTGACCTGAGAGCTTACGAGAATACACTCATCGGCATCCCTGAGTTTCCTTAGCTACTTAAGTCATGTAGGTAGTGCAACTCGGGGATGACGATTAGTGTATTCTCGTAAGCTATCAGATCAACTTACCACACTTTCATAGTCTCTTCAAACATTCGGCTTTGAAATAATGTTGGATCTAATATCCACTTTGCCTATGTAATTTTTCATCG
The DNA here is from genome assembly GCF_054136105.1 of Typopeltis vanoorti. Classification (NCBI taxonomy): domain Eukaryota; kingdom Metazoa; phylum Arthropoda; class Arachnida; order Uropygi; family Thelyphonidae; genus Typopeltis; species Typopeltis vanoorti. The sequence continues at coordinate 26,669,893 of NC_143559.1, read as the reverse complement.
CTGAAATGAAGCCGTATGGTTCTTTCTTTTAGTAATAGACAATTTGGCTGATCCCAGTGGTAGTCCAACACCGGGGCAACTCGTTGCAAAGGTGGAGAAAGATACACGCACCTTGTAGCCTTTCGGAAATCAGGAATATCTGGAATTGCGCGTAGTTCTCGGTTATCAGATCAGATTGACTGTCGCGGTATCGCAGTGCATGTGTTCAAGTAACCCTTAATTTACTTAATAATGGCTCCAAAGTGCAAGAGTAGTGATGCTGGCAATTCGGTTAAGCCAAAGAGAAGTCTAAAAAAAAAAAAAACGTATGCTGAGGTTTCTAAAATTCCATTCACGTTCAGATAATTTTATTACGGTATGTTGTTATAATTATATTTTATTATTAATTATTGTTGTTAATGTAATCTCTTACTGTGTCTAATTTATAAATTAAATTTTATCATTGATGTGTACGTATAGGAAAATACGTACACATCTATGAACGCTAACCGCGGGCGTCTTGGAACGTATCCCCAGCAGATAACGGGGAGCACTACTGTATAAATGACGAAAAAGAACAAAATTACGATTAAAAATATCGATTATATCGATTACAAATTCCTTGATATTGAATCATATAAAATATTTAAATTAAAAGAAAGGATAGAATGGGAGTTCATATCTTCTCATCATTGACCTCTTTAGAGAAACAAAGTTGTGCTGAGAGCCAGCTTGATAGTCAGAGAGGAGATGTCAAGTGCTATCCTTTGATCGCTGATTTTTGTTGATTTACTGAATGTTTTCTTGGATTTTTGTTGGTGTATTTTAATGTATTATAGTTTTTTAGTGTATTTTTTGTAGTATAGTTTTTAGTGTACTTATTGTACTACAGTATTAATAACATAACTGCAAAAATGTCATTACTTTTTACTACTCTTAAGAATGGCGCCGAACACTAGTCACAATAGGGCAGTGTATAAAGTTGAAGTTGTTACTACTGAGAGGAACGTTTGTCCCGAAGAGCAAAACCGTTGCTGCAGTGATGATGATAATTTATCCTAGGATAATCCGACATTGGAAACACCCTGATTAAAAGAAATTATTATTAAATCGACCAGAAAATTGGAAAAATGTGCTAAACATTTTTTAGAAACTTAGAATAAGAAAAAGGATCTGAACAAGAAGAGGCAGGAAAGCATTGAACGTAGTAATTATAATGTCAATTAAAATCTATGAAAAAAGAGATAACGTGGTATGGTGATTCAATCTTAAAATTTGCGCTTGATCTTTCGCCACAAATCTTCCAACATGTATGGGAACGTTTGTACCCAAGAAGAACGTTGTAAAATCCAGGAGTCACTTGGCATGTAGATAAAAAGACAAAGGTAGTTCCATTCATAAAATTTGAAGCAAGGTATGTAGCAAAAATACCTGGCATCCATTCGCACCAGATGCTATACTAGGATTTGAGATATTTAAAATCTGCCGTTGGAACACTGAAGCAACGAAACGTTCAGTGTTCCCTCATTTCCTCAAGCATGCGAAAACCGGGAAACCACAAGTAATGATAATTAGAGCAACTCATCAATCGAAATGTGTGATACAAAACTAGATGAATACTTTCATAAAGGTCACAATCCTTTGGAGAGTCGATCAGTCAAAGGGGTGCTGAAAACAAGCTCAAGTCACGTCGCTACAAGACTAATGTCCATCAGAAAGGAGCATCGTGAGATTACTCATGGATTTAAGTTCAGTTCGTCTCGTCAATTATTTCATGCAATAACTTTTATGTTACACGATAAGTATAAGCAATGGAATTGCAGAAGATGCACAGCTTTCGTTTTGTTATAATAAAAAAAAATAAATAAATAAACCAGCTACCTTTGCAGAAGAGCCGCAAAATGTCAAGCGTGCTATGTCGCTATTAGCTGCACGATACAGTCTGCCCATCTTATATACATGGGTATACCAATTGGAGATTTCACGTGCATTTTTGAAATGGCATCCAGGATGTCCAGAATCATGCGTGAGTCGTCCATGAGTATCTTCATTCACGTAGCTTGTCCTAGGTCCATTAGTTGTGGGGAGACGAAACATGAAAGTCGAGGACAGTGGACAAGGTTTACTTTTCCAATTATTTCGAAATCTAAACAACACCTGGGCAGCCCCACGTGTCTGCTAATGGAAGAAGTGTGCCGTACCTGCTTAGTAGAGTCCTTCTGCAAATAAGAGTTCTATTTGTAGCAGCACACAATATTATTGTACTCCTCAATAGACAGTCACGAGAGAGAGCCAGTTGAAAAGTCTATAACCTTGTATATTAGCTAATGATACGTCCGTAGCAATTAAATTAAATAAGCATTGCCGCTGGCTTTATTCAGCATAATTCGATCTTCTAATTTTTCCTATTTCTGCTAAAGGTCTCGGAAGATGTACAGCAACTAATCGTCCATTCGTGTCTAAATTTCGGTCCAATGACCTCTTACGGTCGAATAATTTAATTCTTGTAAACCTGATTCTGGCTATGCTAAAACGATTAAATATGCCTTCTGTCCAATATACTCTTGTTAACGCGTGTGTTTTCTGGACAGCTAAAGAAAAGTTTTATACAACATTCGCTCTTTTAACTATCTTTTGCAGACGAGTCACACAATCTCAGGAGTACTGGATAGCACTTTATTAGTGGTAATTTTCCTATCATAGGAAAAATACGAGATTTTCTCTCTCTCTCTCTCTCAAACACTAATAACAAATCCTGCACAGTAACTAGAAACCGAAAAAGTAATTAAATAAATATATATTATTCCTACGTAAACATTCTCTCTCACAATAAGGACATAATATGCTAGCTAAAGAAAGAAAACAATGTGAATAAATATCATAAAATTTCGTTTACAATGATCCTAATAAACATGTTTCATTATGTTTGCTATTTGCTCATAGGAAAAAAGAAAAAAGAAAGGGCAGGTAAACAAACAAGAAATCGGTGTTGACACAGTTGTCTCGTATTTTGTACATGGAAGAAGAAATAACGGATAGATTTAAATTGATGAGAAAGTGGTTATAAGGTATAAAAAAATGGAAGATAAAAGTAATGTCAAGCAAAATTTACACTAGCTGCAGATGTCCATCAGCAGGTGGAGTAGACCTCCTGATACAGGAAGTGACGTAATATGCGCACGTGTGTGCCTCCACTATCAAGGACGTCTTCATATATATATTCTACATGAAGTAAGCCTGCTTCAGTTGTCTTATCTCATTTTTAATATCCCTAACTCTACTAAGGGGAAAAAAAAGAAAAGAAAAAATGAACCACTTGAAAATAACCATCTGTGTGTTCAACCTCTTCGACACACACACACATATACAGAGTCAACTTGAAATTTGACTTTTGTTGACAGGTAATTTTACTCTCTGGGAATGGGAAAAAGCTATTCCTCTCTAAATAGCTATTAATTCATCAACTCATTCAAAAGGTATAATTATTAATCAATTCGAGTACTTATACATAATATACTTACAATGTCAAATTACGAAATCTCTAACCTATATACTCAAGAACTGTATAGTCTTAGTTAGGGTTGCTACTCAGAAAAGTTTTATATATAGTATTTGTCCAAGTATTGAAGTTGAGATACATCCAATGTTTTTTTTTCTTAAGAATTACGTATTCGGATAATATATTTTAAATTAATTAATCAGGGATGTTTATTAAATATTTTATTTAGTTGTCTTAGTTTATTTTATGCTGGTAAAAATCTTCAGTTATTCAATTAAGAATCTGAAGTCTAAATTTAATCAGCTGTCTATAATGCCCGATTAAATTTTAGAGCAATAATATACGACTGTTACTTGAAAAAAACAAACGAATTAACTATTACTGAAAAAAAATATTTTTAAAAAAAATTTCTACGAAAGATGTAGACAAAAATTGGACATGACTATGATACTGTCATTTCTTTAATATTAACCAATTAATGTAACTTAGCTTATAATAAAAAATCAAAATTTTATTTTAATGAACTGCTGCACAGATAAATCCTAAAAAATGATTGTCAATAGAGCTTTATTAATTATATTAATATGAACTTATTTTCCCCGAATTTTAAACTAAAATTATTTAAATTTCACTTAAAAAATTAACCCAATCCAAGCAATGCTAGTTAATCTATTGCGTTTTAAATAAAGAAAGAAGTAACTAAGGAAGTTATTGTTTCACATTTGAATAATATTTTATGTGGACGACTGGCTTGTTTTAATGCACCAATAATATTTTTATCAAATGTTACCGGTTAGCTATATAAATAATCTTCTGTAAAATCAGCCATTCGCATGGATCTTTTGTATATTATTGGTGCATTAAAACAAGCCCGTCTTCTGGTCAAAGGCCATCTGAATTCAGGCCACTTACTGCCTTAAGAAGTGAGTAAGAAGCTTTTTATCGTCATTTCCTTCGTTTCTTCTCGTATTTTTTTCTCCTGTACAAGAAACCTTGATAAACCACTAATCGTCGCCACTCAGCAAAGCTCAACAGGTGATTCGCTACGACAGCTGGCACAAAATAGAACCTGGCATTGTACGTACTTCACCTTCTGGCGCGTGTGCTGGCACCAACTCTTGCTTTAACCTCCAATTTCAAAGTTTTTTTTTTTCTTTTCTTTCACAAGCCACATAAGCAGTGGAAGGGTCATCTCAGCAAAAAAAAAAAAAAGTATTAAATTCGTTGTGATTCAGCCATTGGATTGAAATGGAGTAATTTTCCACCCTCAAAACTAGTATTATGTGAACTTCATATTATGTGCTATATATAATATAGTAATATTTCGCGTAAAGTATCTAATATATTATATACTGTACATGGTGGCTCAAAATGTACCTACCAAGTTTAAACCCAATTTTCTCTACAATTAGCTGGTATAATTAGAGAAAAAACTTTACCAACACATTATAGCCATCAAGCCATTTGTGTTTTCTTTTCATTTTGCCTCCTCATTCAGGAATAATACAGCATTAAATGTAGTAGGTACATTTTGGACCACCCTGTATTTATATGAACACAGATAGAGTTGGCAACTATTATTCCAGCCTGTAGGTGCTGCTGAAAAGATGAATACAAACACATAGGAAACAAATAAGCTTGCCTTTACAGTACAGTAAATATTCGATCCAAGTACAGTAAAGGTGTAATGAGCTACTAAAATTATGATCCAATTACACAAGCAAGATATTTGGCGAAGGAATTTCCATGTTGGAATTTGGTAGGAGCTAGTTGCGTTATATGAAACATTTTTCCTTCCTTCCTTTCTATTTTATCAATACCGTACCAATATACGGAATATTAAGTAAAAACTGACTCGAACTGTGTTGACTCAATATTTAAATTGGACCGATTGAATTCTAATTCCATGTCATTACAAAAAAAAGGGTTATTTGTAAGAGGAAATATTTCTACTATGGATCGAAGTACAGTTATTTCCGTTAACAACACCGGTAAAAAAAAAAAAAATTCCTTCCTCATGTTATTCTATTTTAAATTTCATCTCGAATAAACCTGAGAATCTGCATCTCAATTCTACTATTATAAGCCCTAAGATAGAAACTCTGATCATGTTGTATATTAGATTTAACTCTGATAGACATTCTTAATAGAAACAAATGCTGGCGCAATAAATAATGTACTTTGTAGATAATGAACTGTACCGATACACTTACCATCCACGCTTCTCATAGAAAATAGATTAGACTAAAGTTTATAACAGTTACAGGGCAGGCGTATTAACGTAAATCTGTAACATTATTTTCGCTGTGGCTATTTTTGTTTTGATACTTTCAATTTTTCTTACTAGTTAAGTTTTGTAACAATATCATAACTTTTTTAAAATTTAATTTCTTTTCGGTTGTTATTTGCTGCTTTTATGTGAATAATGTAAACGAATTATTCAAGTTAAAAGAATAAAGGTATCAGTTATTTTCAGATCTTTTGGTATTATGTTGTACTGCCTATTTGTGTTTCATTTATTTAGTGTCTTCAATCTTTTACCTTTTGGTTCTTATGACCGTAGTCTGTCTGCAATAATCCATTCCCTCCACGTCCTATATCTACTTTGTTTCTATATTTATATACATTTTTATTATAATTGATTGCCTTAATTATTTAAAATATTTTAATTTCTTCGCTCCACCCCTATCACTTTCTATTCTCGAGTATCCGAATCGTCCTCTTAGAAATCACATTTCATTATTACGCCTTTTCTCTGATTATGTCGGAGTCTACCATATATTAATATTAACTCTGATAATATTATTATCTGATTTCGAATTTCAATTTTTATTATATTTATTTGATATAATCGAATGTATTGACGAGTTCCATACCTGTTACTTAAAATTACTCTTTTTTTTTCTCAAGTTTTTGGTCTCAATTAAAACATCGGCATCATTATTAACGAAAAGCATCCAAAGTAATAGTGCCAGGATTAAAAGATAAGAACGTTTAAAGGGAGGGGGAGTATATAAAACTGGGAAAACACTACTTCTGTATAGTGTTACAGTTCAAGTAACAGCATGCCATGCGTGTGCTAAAAACTCTGCTTACAGTCTCACTCACCCACTGACGAACTCGGAAACTTTAGATACAGAAACCATCCTTTAATGGTAAATCAAAACTGTACACCTGAGAAAAAAGTAGGCTACCTTGCCACGACTCATCTCTATATTAAATATATATTATACTAAATTATACAATTAATACTGTATAATTTACATTAATATGAATAATTAATCATCCTGAAAAAATCAAAACCATAAACATGAGAATTTCTAAATACCCACGATTAGGTAAGTGACCTAATAAAAGAAAAATCAACAGCATTTATATATATATATATATATATATATATATATATATACCGTTAAACTTAGAAAACAGAATATATATATTCACACATACAGGGTTAGCTACATAGTGTAATAAGTATTCAAAACTAATGCTGCAATGTGTCTTCAGAGGTCAGAAGACCGAACTCGTCATTTCGTGGTTTTTTTTTTTTTTTTTTAAGACTTAGTCATTATTATGATTCATACTGGTAAGATTGCATATATCGCTGCGTAGTAATACATACTTTTTTTTTATATCTTATCCAAGAACGACACATTGTAAACCTCGAACGATTTAATACCGTGATAAGGTTAAACAAATCGCGAATTTCTCTTCTAGTTTTCAAATATAGTGCTTTCTCGAAATAAACAACATAGTGAGTTGTCTTATGAAAATCTAATAGCTTTCCCAAACATTGATGCCAATGCTAGTAATGCAGCCTTCTGTATAATTGAAATACAGTAATACCCCGACTTACGTGAATCCGGAGTTACGCGGCTTCTTATATGTACGTATTCACGCCTCACCACTAGTCGTATCTTTCCGGCGCCGGCCGCATTCGCCAGTGTCGCACATGCTGTGAACAAGCACTGACGTGTTTCGCACGGTCTCCATTCATACACGATTTTTATAGTCTACAAACCTTGCGATTGTTTAATGTTATGTTCTTGATAAAAATTTTATCACATAAAAAATAATACTGTCGTCCAAAAGAAAATAAAAATGTTACGGAGGTTGACACGGTTTTCCATTTCCTCAAAACAAGCAAACCGGCCTTCAACACGAGCAATTAATACACACACACACACACACAATCTTACTGATCGTGTATGTGTGATCAGAAAAAAATCTTAACGACTATGAAATATTTATTGGCTATACAGATACTGTAAATTGCACAATTGTTAATTATCAAGAAAGTAGTTGATATTCGTTGAAAGTTTTTCACTTGGTTATATAATAAATTAAAGATACCAAGAAATTATATACTTGGTTTAATCCATTATCCAAGTGTTAGCAAACAAAGTTTGCGCCTGAATTATCTTTCAAGGCTGGGGCAACTCGTGGCAAAGGTGGTATAACTTCTCATCACTTGCCTTAGTATCCCATAATGCAAAGCACGTCTCCTTGCGGACATGTATAATGCTGTGCATTAAGGGAAGGGTCACTACCCAGAACCGGTTTCGACCTTTATTGAGGTCTCATCAGTGGGAGCCAGACCCAGAGGTGGTGATAATAAGGTGGAAGTAATGGAGAAGTCTTCCCTTAATGCATAGCATTATACATGTCCGCAAGGAGATGTATTTTGCATTATGGGATACTAAGGCAAGTGATGAGAAATTATACCACCTTTGCCACGAGTTGCCCCAGTCCTGAAAGATTCTCCAGGTGCAAACTTTGCTTGCTTACACTTGGATAATGGATTAAACCAAGTATATAATTTCTAGGCCTGTGTAGCTCAGTGGAAGTGGCGCTTGGCCGCTTGAAGTTAGACCTAGGTTCTAGTCTAGTCGTTGACTGGAGGAACTTTTTCTAAGCCTATCTTCGATCGGTTCCCGAGTTAGTCGATCTCTGGCACATTGACTGGAGGAACTTTTTCTAAGCCTATCTTCGACCGGTTCCCGAGTTAGTCGATCTCTGGCACAGGCAAGTGGGTTTTTCCTCCCGGAAACTCGGGTTTTTCGTCCCGTAAACTCGACCGTAGTACCCACATTATTGCAGACAGTGACATATCTTGTTAGGGTTAGGTACCAAGAGATGGCAGCATTTGTTTGCCAGCCTCTTCATCGGTGGCTGCTATAATTAGTGATTGACATGGGCCAGCTATCTCTGATTGGCTACCGGTGGAGATTGAACTGCCCACTCAGTCTCCAAAAGCTAGATAGGGTATAAAGGCCTCGCCTACTCCTATTCAGGAATAAAAGGCGTTAGTTGATTTTTTTTATATAATTTCTTGGTATCTTTAATTTATACTATAACTAAGTGAAAAACTTTCACACTATCTATCTCTAATCCAGAGTATTTTAATAATAAGGTGGGACACCTTTTCGCAACTCGTATAGGAAAATATGACCACACCATTACTTCCACTTTATCACTACTTCTGGGTCATGTTCCTACTGACGAGACCTCAGCAAAGGTCGAAACCGGTGAGATTGCCAATATGAGTTCGCTCTCTTAAGGTTTTTGCCTTAAGGGAACAATTTGAGTCTCTGGGGAAAGTGTTTTCCGGCACGGCCCTGTGAGGGGCTTTGTGGGTGAATGCTTTTCTTCGGAATATGAGCAGTTCTGCTCGGTGGTGGTGGTGAGTGGAAGGCCATCACTGAGTGGAGCCAACGCAGAGATGGACGATCTTTCGCTCACAATCGAGTGGCCCTAGGGATCGTCCGAATTTTTAGAGACGGCTTTACTTATTCATAAGGTCGAAACCAGTTGGACGTCTGGGTGGCGGATAGCAATGAAGTTTATTGAGGCACGGTTGTTGCTGCTACCCAGGTGGGGGTAATGAATGGCAATGCTGTAGCCCATGAAGCTAACTGAGGCACGGCTGTTGCTGTTACCTCTCAGATAAAATATGAGCGGCTTTTCTCGGTGGTGGGGTGAGCCTGCCACGGGATAGAACCAATGCCGAGAGTTCTCGGTGACAGGGTGAGTCTGTTACCGAGGGGAACAACGCTGAGTTTTTGATCCTGCGGGTCGCTCATTATTGGGGGATCCCACGAGTTTCTGGAGAGGTAACCCCGCACTTAAACAGGGAAACCGGCCTGGGTAGTGACCCTTCTCTTAATGCATAGTATTATACATGTCCGCAAGGAGACGTGCTTTGCATTATGGGACAGTAAGGCAAGTGATGAGAAGTTATACCACCTTTGCCACGAGTTGCCCCAGTCCTGAAAGATACTTCAGGCGCAAACTTTGTTTGCTTACACTTGGATAATTGATTAAACCAAGTATATTATTTCTTGGTATCTTTAATTTATAGTTGATATTTAGTGGGATATAAAAATTGGACCACTTGTGAACAAATAGATAAGAGAATTTCATAGTATAACAGGTGGTGGTGGGAAACCAGCAGGTCATCCGTGAAAACTATATACTGTGAATAGAACGATGAGGAATAGATAATTTTTTCAAGTAAAACAGTGGACGAATGAAATGCGTTCAGAGAGAGGGCTGTGACCGCAATCACATTGACTTAATTGAAAGCGATGTGTGAAAAGTGGACCTTACATGATGAGGCTTATTACTCCATAGAAGATCTAAAAAATAATTAGCAACTTTTTGCTATGTTTATTATCAAACATATCAAAAAGTTTATTTGTTATGTTTTTATTTATTTATTTTTTTTGCTATTTTCTATTCTAACATTGTAACAACTTTTTGCATAAATATTTTAATAAAAATTACGAAAATTTACCACTCCTAATTAGCAAATTTCATATACAAACAAGTCAATATCGTTTATATAGATTAACAATCAAATATTGTTTTCATGGACAACTGGAAAAAAAAAAAAGAGAGATCAGTATGCAAAAAGAAATAACACGCGCGCACACCACACACACACACACACACACACACACACACACACACACACACACAGAGAGAAACATAATAATGAATTAATCTGATGGACCCACCAGTAATCTGGTGGGAAAAACTGCGCGGAGCATCTCGGCTTCTGTCTTAAAGAATAGTGGACATAATATTCTTCGCTTAATCTAAAACTGCTAAGCACATAGCAAGATTGGCTGAGAATGAATCTCTTCTTTGCAAAACACAATCATTTCTATAATGGATGTATCATTTTTACACGGCTAGCTTCCTTTGCTGGTGGAAACTTTACATAAAGACCACAGGAAATGAAGAGAGAAAGCGGAGTGCGCAGCGACCTTTTGTTTCCTCCAGGTGCTACGCACTTCCGTGAGAACTAGGCCCCGTTCCCTGAGCTTCAAAATCCCAAAATGGCGGAGAATACAATATCATTTAGATGGGTTATGCACCTGGACACTCGGGGTAAAAATTCACTTCGGATACTTCCTGAAAAGGGGAATTGAATATTTTTCTTTAGGTATGAGAATTTCGGACGCTGGTGGATTGGATGCTGAATACGAAACATCTGCTTCCAACCGATTAATTGTTTGTTATACAAGCTTCCGCTAGATGATGCAGGTTCATTTTACTCTCTTTCCTCTACAAATTAGCTATTTGTCCGTTATATACTGAGCTTATAGTGAATATCAGTTTTGAATTATCAAATAAACGACAGTTTAAATCGCCTAATTGACCCAAAGATAAAACAGCCACTGCAACCACCTGTTACAAGTAAGTTTCTCCCGCTATTTTCTATCCAGAAATCGTGTTTCAACCTGTCAGTTTACATATATATATATATATAATGCCTCATAGAAATAATAAATGCATCTTGCAATCAAGCCTACCATTATTGCTATAGCTATAAGAAATTTTAATGCAAATCAAATAATAATTTTAGTAAGTTTATTGAAATGATAACATCTTAAGTTAAACGCACACATTTTTGAAATTTTATCCCACTTGTCTGATAAATAATACGTCATGTGATCACAGTCTCTTTATTAGTCTTACTGCACAATATATACCTAATGAAAGCGATTTGATCGTTTTATAAAATAGCTTTATTGGCATAACATATCAATATCTTGTTTAAATAATTCAGCAAATTGCAATGAATTATTTAATGGAAATTTCTGTGGATCAATGAATTGGTTTCTATATCTTTATAAAATAGAAATCAGAAATTTACGCTATTTTAAAAGTGTTAAATCACATTCGTGAACAGGTTCTCATGTTACAAACCAATAACAGCATCGCTTCTTTAAGAAATACTCGCATTCTGCTTTTCTCATATGATTTTGTTGGTATGTAAAACATTATTAGCTAACAAGTGAACTAAAAGTTCGAAAAATCCCCCCCCCCTCTCTCTCTCTAGTTAAAAAAAAAACTCAAGTTATGAATAACATCAGCAGTGCTTGAGAATTTGACAGATGCTGCTTAAGTCATGAAGTAGGTACAAGGTGTGTGTCTCGTGGTGTCACTTGTGCACACTGCTGGCAGATGCTGAGGCAAGATGGCAGGGACAAAGGTCTCCAGTCTCAACAGCAAGCCGGAACCTACGAAACTAGGCTTAACTGAGCAGCAGAACCTCTTCACAAGGTATTTATTGGGGAGTACTTTTATTCTTTAGCCCTCAGCAGAAAGGTGGGAAGAAGGGGAGAAATCTTTTTAGGCCCCTTGGATGTCCTACCTCCCTTCCGGTGTGTTCGGAATAGCAAGAAAGAAAGCAGCAGATGCAGACTAGAGACATTAAGTAACCTTGGAAACGGATGTCTAAATATATTTGGAGAAAAAGGGAGCTACATACAATTCCTGGTTATCCCAATAAAATAACTTAAGACGATGGCGTGAAAAGAAAAATGAAAACTGTGGGGTGACTGCTTTTAAAGAATTAATAATTGTAATAATATAAGACTGGGCACATAAAAGTCACTTTATAAAACTGATTTACTTCATTTTATCACTCCAACTCTGTCACTTCCATAAAACTAAGTAATAGTATCTTAAATTTATCTAATCCCAGTCACAGTTTTCTTGGCATATTCTATCGCACTAATCGTATTCAGTCTCTGTATTTGTTTAGTCAGAAGCATACCTGGTTGGCCGAGTGGTTAGAGTGACCGCTCTCAAACCAACAATCTCGCAGCAGGCATATGTTTGTGATTGTCTTTAGGTGGGAGATGAATTTCATCCTCGGTGTGAGATCACGGGCCGGCTTATTGGAGGCCTGAAATGGCTTGAAGAAAAGTTCCATGGTGGAGCAGGGTTTCTGGACTATATAAAATATACAAAATAATAACAATAATAATAATAAAATATAAAATTGATAAAAACAGAAAAAATCCTTAGTGCCCCTACGGTACAAAATATACCATAGGTTTGCAAATAACCTTTCGTTGGTGAAAGGAACATTAAAAAAAAAAACAAAAAAAAAACGCTTTCTATCCTCTTTCGACGTATGTTTATCATACATGGTTAATTACCATCCTTTTTTACTAAAGACCTAAAGTGGGCTGGAAAAGGCCCACATTTAACCTCTAAACATAACCCTTTCGTCAGTGGGATTCACATAAAAAAGGCTAATGTTAATTAATTTAGAAGGAAGTGAGAGGAGGAAAAGAAGTATATATTAAGTCAAGGCATTTAAGGCAGCAAAGGAGAATATGATCGGTCAGATTTTCACTTAACTGCTCTACTATTCTTTATATCCACAACTATAACCAAAAATTGTTCGAATATCAGTTGTATAGAGTTAACAGTAAGCGGAAAAATTAAACAGCAGGTAAATCTGACAGCCTGCTTGACCGTGTGAAGAGGTCTGCTTTTCAGTCTACATGCTGTAGATTCGAATCACACTGTGACTCGAATATTTTCTTTCTGTAAGTGGGAGATGATTTTCATCACCCTGTGATGAAAATCCATTCTCAGTAACCAAGACTACCATCCTGATTACTAAGGCCCAAAAATTTCTTAAAAATAAATTTCCGGGACAACACGGTATTATTAATGTGCTACAGGTTTACTACATTTTGTGGGTGGATTTATAATAAAAATAAATAAATAAAAGGTATCAACATAAATGTAATAAGAATCTATTTTAATTAAGCATTAATTTATAACTTAGAAAAAATTCGGTATTATTATTTATGATGCATTATATTATTCTGATACAGTCATCTAGCATTAAATATGGACCCTTGCTAAAACCTAAAACTCCTAAAACATACAATATACAATTGTCGGTAACGATGGAACTGTATATATTAATGTCAGAAATTTAAAGAGCACACTGTTGCAATCTGAGTAGAATGTATACATGATGAATACTGAAAATCTATATTCAAGCAAATAACTCTCCGTAATTGCGAGAACCTGTAGCATGATTTTAGCATCTTTCAGTAGAACGGTCTATCTCGTTAATCATGGAAAGCAGTAGAACAAGATTGATCGATGTATGTGTGTGTTATATTTTTATTGTTTGTTTCTATTTCAACTTAATCCATCTTAGCATCAACTCGAAAATATGAGTAGCAGATGCGATAAACTTTTGTTGCGATTCAGTTTATAATGGAGATATGCTATTACACCAATACCAGAAATCTGGTGGAAAAAAAAAACAGAATCTTGTTTTCATGTTAAGTTCAGTGTCCACATTATGTTAGGTTGCTTCATATTTTTTAAGTATCAGTTAAGTATTCTACCGTAAACACAATTCACAATTATAATGATGACTGGGAGGGAGGGGGTAGAAAATTTGGTCAGTGAGGAGCAAGAACGCCTATGAGGTTTAGCAGTGTTAAATAAGTCACACTGCGTTTAGTCAGTAAATGCCATTTTATTCAAATATATTCTAGCTATTTTAGAAAACAGATTTTTCGAGAGAGAGACTGATGCAGGTAGGTGAAAAATATTCACATATATTTATGTTGCAAATATATGGACACGTCCATTTTACTTCAACCTATCATGAAACCACGTGGTCTGTTACGGGTAGAAAGACAAATGAATGTGAGCTAAATGATTGGATACAATACTGGAAATGGAGTGTGGAATTTAGTGAGGTGCAACTCGGTTCCGTTCAATCAATTCATAAAATTTAACTTATAGTATACGATTGCACACAATTACCTCAATGTAATTAATGTAAACGTCATTAAGAGATGTAGTAAGAGGGGACACTGGACTAAAAGACTAAGACATCTCATAGTGTCCACCCCCCCCCCCAATCCAAAAAATGAACATTGACATCATGACGATTGTCTCTCCCCTGCCAGTTCTATGAAAATGACATGACTGACTATCAGCATGATAATACACCATGCGACTGCAAGACGGTGGCGAGATGGCTTGAGGAAATGGGAATACAATAGTTAGAGTGGTCGGCACAGAATCCCGATCTCAATGTTTTGTAGAGCACTTTCTGATTAGTTTTAGAATGTCTAACTTCGCTTCAAGAAATGATTGCAATTTCTGTAGAGGGATGGGCCAAAATATCTGCGATAGTTTATAAAATGTAGTGGAAAGTCTTCTAAGCAAAGCGGCATCTGGAAATAAGGTCAAAAGTATAAATGTTTCTGAAGTTGCTTTGACGTCGATTTTAGCAAAGAACACGTTTTCATTTGGTATACGTTACGAGAAATAACCTTTACAGAATTCAAGTGCATTCTTCTTATTATTATATATATATATATATATATATATATATATATATATATATATATATATAATTTTTGTAAATATATAACGTTTACTTCTTAAATGTACTTATATCCAAGTTTATTTGTAATGAGAGTACATTTTGGGAGAAGAACATTAACTTGCTCATACATAAACTATCAGACAACGAAAATCTAGACTTGAAAATTTATCAAGCTCAAATCAGTTGGTCCAAAAAACAGTGTTATCTAATAAATGCAGATTTAGATATTTTCTGAACGAATAATTGAAGATCCATTCATCACCTTTAGTATTCTTTTCAATAGGATTCATGTGCTCATCAGTTTAGTTCAAAAAATAAATGCGAGAAATAACTGAATTTAGTTTAGAAAAATGAGCGAAGAATTTTTCTGTTGAGAAACATATTTCCAGACTCATCTCATATCCAGTATCATACATCATCACAAAACAATATCCCAGTTCCAAGAGGTTCGTTATATACAGTCGAATACCAATTCATTATGTTTAGAAAAATGTTTATTTACCAAAATAAATTTGAGATTCTGAGATTCTAGTCTGGTAATGCAGAAATACCATTTCTGCAAAAAAAAAGAGAAAAAGAAAACACCCACTATTAGTTTGTTAAAACTTCGCTAATCGGAAATACAACAGACTGCTTCATACAGTGCGATGATATCTCAAGCATTTGCGCGATAATTCTGTAGTGAATCTGCCAGCGTTCACTGAGTGCCGTCACTGAACGCCAAAACCGTCTGCTCTATACTTCCTGTCTCTCTCTCTCTCTCTTTTAGTGGGAGAACTGCAATCTAATGACCTGTTATTTTATCGTGAATGAAAGAAGACGCATAAGGCGTCTCACACCTGGTTGCGTGCCACGCGCCACGTGCTTCATATCATAAATGAATTTATTAAGACAGGAAAAAACATCACCCCCAGCGAATCTTGACATTGGTTGAAGTTTCCTTTTGACGTCGCTTCAGAGAGATAGTTGGAAAAACAGATGCTTGCAAAATTTTGACGGTTCACCTTTTCGCAATCTCTCTCTCTCTCTCTTTCTTTTTCTCTCCCTCCCTTTCTCTAGATAAGATTGGGGGAAACTGTATAACGTGATTTGATTAGCAAATTTCTATGAAGAATATTACTTCTTTTTTTTAATGAGAATGCCGGTTTCTTGTGTGCATGTGTATGTCTGTGCGCACGTATGGTTCTAATTATTAATAACGAGCGATTTAGAAGTTTGTAGAATTATTAAATACCATGTTAAATACATTATGTAAATATTCAAAAGTAAGTATTTAAAAAAAAAAGTATTTAAAAGCAACGTGTTATTTATTACTGTTTCATTTGGGAAGTTGAATGTATGCACATTACCAGTTAAACTCGACAACACACACACACACACATCATCTATCTTCATTGACCAGAGTTCGAAATTATCAATAAATTTCCTGTAATTTTTGCCGTACTCAGCTGTGCGAAGTGTGGCCATCATGCCCCCTGGCAAAGTGTTGCGATGCGCTAACCTTATTTTAGTATGTTTTTATGTAGCACACCTGCTCCCTTAATCCACTTCCGTTCGCTGCAGTCTTTCGCTAGTATTGAAAGAATGATGAAGTAGCTAATAACATATTTCAGAATTGCTTTCGCATTTCCCCTTGTGTAAATAAATGGAAGACGTAAAAGTAGACTGGTGAGTTCCAAAGGCTTAGAAACGTTTAGATTTCCTTAAATTTCTGCAAAACATTATCTACAGTATGTTCAAAAATCTTATTTGAGGTAGAAAAGCTAAAGACAAGGGAAATTTTCAAATTATAAATTCCTCAAATGTTGATATATCTATATATATAAAAGCAATCAGGGTTTTTATATATTTTGTGTGTGTGTTTCCCCTGGTGGAATTGTGTTTTTCTGGATAAAAATTCCGTCACTTTCATATGAGATCAAACTCACGTTTCAATGAAAAACCCTGATAAAGGTTCGCGTTTTAGACGGAATTCGAACCTAGGTGTTTCCAACCGTAGGGCTTCGTAGAAACCAAATCAGCTTTATTTACAGGATCTGAAAAGTAAATATGATCCTGGTACAGCAAGAGGTTATTAAAACGTTTTTTTTTCTTTTGTAAATTGTGAATGTGTAAATATTCTGGCAAGGAAAAAAAAATCGTTATTTTTTACTCTTACGACTAAAGTTGCCACTGCCAAAATAATGTGTTTTTCATATTCTGATGCGTAATTTCTTCAATCCTGTCCTGGGAAGATTCAAAAAAAAAGTGTCAATTCGATCACATAGCAATTGAAAACTTATTTTAAAAAACTTGTGAAATTTAGACGCTCTAGCTTAAATAATAAAAAAATAATAAATTTAAACTTCGTATAATTGTATGAAAGAAAACACACCTTAACATTTTTGGAATGCAACATTTCTTCAAAAATTAACATTGGTTAATTTTTGAAGAAATGTTTATTAGGTGAGAGGTGTGAAAAAAAAAGAGAGCCCTGTATGCATAAGTCATCGCAGATATAAATGTATTAAATATTCATTGTGTTTTATGATTGCAAGAAATATATGTTAATCTCTTGTCGGATAAAAAGTGACACGAAGCAATATGCTCTAGTGAATATGGTATGGATTGCTCGAGTAAAAGACGTTTAACACTATCTCTTCAAACATTATACATGCATTAATCACTGAACGTGAATTTTTGAATTTTTTTTTAAACTTTACAAGATACTGATTGTATACAGAACTATTTGCAAGCAAAAAATTAATTTAAATGACAAATACAGTACAGTATTCTTTTGCCTTCCAAAACCAGATACCTTACTGACTTGGAGGACAGGAAAAAAAAATCATGAGGAAAGAGATGTTTTGTGAGACTAGAAATGGTTTGAATATATAATGAAAAACACATGTTTCTGTATATTACAATTTATTTGCTGTAAGCATGCTAATTTGAGTGGATCTCTCTCTCTCTCTCTCAGTAAGGACAGTATGCTTTATGAAGTCTTGTGTAAAGTCGGGAACATTAATTGGTACTGTGATACCGCTAATCGCTTGCTGGATTAGTTCCAAGTGGGAAGCTTTGCTCTCTGTTTGGATGTCGAATAGAACGGAGATGTTTCAGTAGTTTCGATAGTTCTGTCAAAGCAGCAAGGAAATACTATCATTTAGAATAATAATACAGGCATAATAGCGTCCTTCCGCCTACATGTTAAGTTCCTTTCAATTAAACCAAAAGTATTCTGAGTTTTACTGGTTGTTTTAACAACATGATTTTGGATTTAAATTCGTTATTAATCTTTTTATCAGAACGTAAATATACACTCATATTAGAAAACAGACCAATTTGAAAAAAAATTCTTTACATAAACAGACTTTTCGGTCATTGTCGCATGACAACTTCAACTCAATGATTAACGTAATAAATTAAATATAAAATGAGTGATGTGACATACACCAAGTAACAACTAAAAGTCTAAATGAGCCCCGCTGAAGGTTGAGAAAAAGAAAAAAAAAACATTCCAACATATAAGATAACTTAGTAATACTTTCATTTGTTTATTAAGTCATCGCTTTCACTTCAAGAAAAAATCTTTTGGATCTCAAAGCGGACTGCAAAGCTGTTCCATGAACCTTGAAAAGCACTTCACACAGACACCGGAAAATGCCTTCTTTGCTGGGTTTTACAGAAGAAAATTTACTTCAGTATCTCACACAAACGTTTTTTAAATCGCATGCTCTTGTGGAAACTACACTTTGATCAAACCCGAAGATCGGTATCCGCATCTCGAAGAACCGAGCATGCGTTGCTACTATGAATTAACATGCCCTCTCTTGCTCCCACAGAATTCAATGAAGAAATAATACATCTACAAATATCATTTCATAACGAAAAGGCTGAATAAAGAAGGCTGTGGTACTTCATATAAAAGTAAATCTTAAAAGCAATTACTGTCTTAGATTATCAGAGTTCTGCAAAATTGTTTTATTGAATACACACAATATATTTGTCGAAATTAATAAGTTGTACTCTGTGAAATAATTTCCCCCTGCAGCTTAAGGACCAATTTGCTCTCTATCATTTCAAGCGTATCACATGGTTCATTGCTATATTTAATTTATTCCGTTATTCATGTGTTTGTTTCATCTCGTTAAAAAACTAAAGCTAGTGACCGAAATTTTTCTTTGTGTACTTGTATTTTTCTATCCTTTTTTTCCAGCTGAAATTCGTTATTACCATAAATGTCCGAATTTTTATTCGGTGTTTCTAAAATCTGCTAATTCAGTTTATATTCATGAAATACTGCCCTTTCACCAAACCACAAACATTAACTACATCCACTTCCCACTCCTGTTTTACAGGAGTGGTCAGGTCATCCAACCATTAGTACTATTGAGTAGTTGTTTTTCCCTTTGACTTTCATATTCAGTATTCCTATTTACTGATGACAGCTGATTGCTGTGTAAAACTGCTGTGGATTCGATAGTATTTACGAGTATTCTCGTACATTCGCATAAGAATATCTGTGGTTATTTCTCATACGGCTCTCATAAAACCAGCTGTGATGGGAATTTAAGATTTCTTCTTTTACAAGTAGATGCAATTCTACTGTATTCAAATGAGAAATAATGAGAAAACAGTGTGCTGTTTTCGACGATAATATTAGATCTACAGATCACCCATACAGTTTCACTCGTCTCTCATTACATGATGTATTAATATCATTTTTTTTTTTTTTACATATGTTCTAAGATGAAGTATATTATTATGGGGCACAAAGCAAAAATATTGCAACCTTATTTACCATATTCAATTTTGGCGTTGGGTTCTGGCAGGCATGATATCATTGTGAGTTGCGACATATTATTCCCAGTTATCTAAGTAATGCTATTCAAGTGTAGTGCTTTTATGACAGGGGTTGTCAACACGATCGCAGTGATTGCTCATGTCTATCTAAGCATGACGCTTACTGTACGGATCTGTGCTGTGAGAAATCCTCACCATCTCCAACAAGCGCACAGCAAACGTTTAATAAGATAATATATCAAACATTAAAAATATGGCAGCTATCCATTTCTATACCTAAACCTAAATTTCCAAAACCCATTGAATGTAGCCATTCAAAGTTGATCGTTTTAATCATTCAAAACGAAAGGGGCGGGGGACAGCAAGTAAAAAAGGTTGATAGTGATGGTCACCGTTATCAATGCTGGTATTTCCGATTTCTGCGAGAAATAATTAAAAGTTGGTTTAAACAATGTTTTCTTCGGAAAAAAAGATGTATAGTCTAAAATTCGATTTATTAAACCCAACCGAAATTCGATTGGGTTGCAGTTTAACCGGTATGGCACTGATGGTATGGTCTTTGTTAGCAATCATACATTTTATGCTTGAATGTCTAAAAATACACATTTTTTTTTCCTTTAAAAGAAGCATGAACGCTAATATTTACGTTCAGCTAGTCCTTAGCATCATTTTTGCTGTTGATATAAGACTATTTTCTCTTCTAGACGTTTCAATTAAGGATTAATCGATAAAAAACGGAGCTGTTGGTTGTTGTTGTTGTTTTTTTTGACTCAAGAATTTTTTTTTTTTCTTGAAACAGAAAAACTGTTTGGAGAACACACGCAACTGACAAACAACAAACGGTACGTCAATAGCGTATACATGCGGAATTCAAATGATTCTGAACTCCTTTAAGAATAATCTCTCTCTCTCTCTCTCCCCGGTCCTTTACGTAGGTTTGTTTCGCTTATCCATCCCTGTCAGATATACTGCTACGACGACTACATGTAACAAATGCATGTCGCTTATCGTAATTCGCATACTTTAATATTAAAACTATAAAAGAATAATGCAACTGTATAAACATACCATATATAATATTAGAGCTTTGTAAACGACAACGCGAATGCTAAAGAAGGTGCACAGAATAAAATAGGCAAACAATTTTAGAAAAAAGACGTGTTGAAAAATCTGTCTCCCACTACTTAAACTCTTATGAAATTATTCCCAAGTATTAAAATATATGTCTCGTCATTTGCTTTTTGTATATGTACTTAAAAGAAGATGCCTTGTTATTATTTGGATTTACGGCTGAAGCAACCAAAGCTGAGGCCCGTTTGTTTTTCTAGATAGTTTACCTGTTTTATTTGGATGAAAATACTGAGTTTCCGGGAAGGGAAACTCTGTTAGCGCTGTATGAAACCGAATAGCTCACCTTTAGTTGAAAAGTTCATACAAAATTCTTCCTGTCTTAACCAGGATTCGAACCCAGGTCTTTCAACCAAAAAGCTTCATCGATGCCGAATGAGTTACAGAGGGTGAATTTGCCGACACGCTGTGATCTACTTTCACGAAGCAATCGTACTCGAAGTAGCGAGCGTTGATGGTGCAAACTATTATATAACTGTGTAAAGATAGACTTGGTGAGTTTAGGTAACGAAAGCAGGAGGGAAAGTGCCTAGTCTCTCTCTCTCTCTCTCTCTCTCTGTGTGTGTGTGTGTGTGTCGCTTGACCGACGAGAACTTCAGAAAGGCATGTATTCATAATAAACTACACTAGATATATTAGACATTCAGAAATTCATTTAAGCATACAAAGGAAGATATTTGAGACTGTCACAAAGATAAATGTGAATAAATTTCATTTTATGGGATTTTCCATAATACCACCCTAAAGAAGTCATCGTTACAATTCAGCGTGTTGTATTCAGTTTATTGCCAGTAGGCTCAAGTTGTATTTAAGCCAATAATAAGATAATAAATTATAAGATACTAATTTATTATCTTATTACATCCCAAATGAGTTATATTTGATTTACATTAATCATCCATTTAGATTTCACTCTGCATAATGATCATGAATGTATTTGCAAGATTTAGTTGGAGTATCTTATATATATATATATATATATATGAAAAACTACACTATAAATCGACTATGCAGTCAGAAATGTTCGTCCGAAGATATATGATTAAATTTCCCCAGCTGTTAAATGATAAACTGCGAAAGTACTTCCGTATTATCCACTCGCCTTGCAACATAGTGGAAGGTGAACGAGTTTTAACGAAAGGACGCGTCACCACCTAAATAACAGAAAAGATAAGACATGAAGCACCTAGACATGTCAGGTGTGCTTCGTATTCCCACCTGTCGGAAGTGCAAACGCTTGTTGGTTAGGATGTTTAAAAGCCTTAAGTGAAGTCTAGTGCCTTTGTTTTGTAACAGCCGTCTGTAGGAGCGATTTCGTTTGGTGGCGCCCGAAGTGAAACGAGGAAAATAAGAAAAAAAAAAAAGTACTGCCGTAGGGGGGGAAAGAGAATGAAAATTTGATCTAAATTCATAAATATGATTTTTTTTTCTATTAAATGTTTATAGGCTTACATCAGAGTACATGGCTATTTAATTCCTCTTAAGGACACTCAAGAGGAGTCGCGATATTTGCTCTTCGGTCCGAAAGATTTCGGTGCAATTCCTGTAGAACACGTGGTTCATTTTAAAGCCTTTCAGTGAGGGTGGATTAGTCATTTTCATGCGGTGTTGGTAGAGTTTTTTCTTTCGGAAACACTCGCTGTCGTCCTACAAAAGAGGGTGAAGAACTTTCCATTAGAACCTACATTTGCCTCACACGTAGTCTTCATTGTTTCGGCAGCCATTCTAATCAGCAAACCAACCAATATTATTATTTTAAAAACTCGTGGACGTTCTACTTTAATTACACAACGTACGTAAGACGAAGTTCAAGAATGCATTTTGGCTCATAAAAAAAGTTGGACTTTACCTTGACTACTATGATGTAACATGGTGTTTTCAAGAACCAAACTAAAGATGACTGATTTTGAGGCAGTTTCTGTTTGGTTCTTGATTTTTTTTCCGGGTCATCATAGTCAATGAATCTCCATTTATTCCTTTTTTCAATGTTTATCTATATTCTTCATCTTCAGTAACGTCTCTCTCTCTCTCTCTCTTAAACGCTTCCTTGGTTTTCCTCTATTAAGAGAGTTATTATTTCAATTCTTATTTGACTTCTGGTCCTTCTATCACTGTTTTCATAAATTTCATTCCCACTGTTTGAACATTTTTGCCTGTTTCAGTCGCTTTCAGTTTGTATGGTTCAGAACAAATCGATTCGCCATTCGATTTTTTCCAAATCAAAATTTGGAGCTTTTCAGAAAAAAAAAAACATGTAGAAACCTAAAATACCTTATAGTAGTTTGTGTCAAAAGGTAGGCACATCAGAAAATTATAACTTAGAAATTATGTACTTCCCATTATAATGGATTGAACTTTAAAAGCAATTCTTTCGATCTGGTTTTACATGAATATACAAACTCTGCCAGACTGTGTCATCGTAATAGTTCTTGATTTTCCTCTTTCCTTTTTTGAGAGAATCCCACATATTTAATACAATTCACAATTTTATTGGTCTCTAACTACTCATTTTTTATCTTATTTCTGATTCAAATTCCAACAGCATTTGTTCCTCTTTTGTAAGATAACGTGAGAAATGTTATAGGCCATTCTCAGGAAGGCTAAATTAGTTAGTCTTAGGCAGATAGATCCCAGTCGGCGATGACCTTTGGCTGGAAACACCTGAGTTTTCGCATTCTGTCTATAACGCAAAGAACCTTTATAAGGGCTTTTCAGCTGAATTCAGTATCATAAGGAAGTGCCGGTTTGCCTATTTCCCTATTGGAAAATAGGCAAACCGGCCAGAACACGTAATTCGCAGATATAATACAGTAGCATCATATCCATTTCTCCAACAACACTAAAAGTAATCCACCTGCGCTTGAGAAAAATAAATAAATATATAAGATCCAATAAAAACCCTCCTCTATATCCATTTTCATTAACATACATGACATCAACACTAACATAAATGCATACCACCATTGACAATCATCCAAGTCAAATCTTGTATTTCTGCAATCACAGCAAGCAGCAAATATTATCATACAACCATCATAATCTCAACTTGCAACAGAAGGAAACATAAATTCAAAAATCTACTCGTCATACGATTCCTTCGGCAACAAAGGTGGTATTTACGCATTCATGTGCCCAGACATGCCATACCAGAAAATATCATGTCCCCCGTGTCTTCACATTTTTCTGGTCTTCCATAGTTCAAAATCTGGTTGATGTATTCTATTCTATCAAATTCGTTTATTGTCTATACAGTACTTAGACCTCTAGAAATGATCCACAAGTTACTGTTCGTGAAATATGATTTGATCTTTTACTTATAAATAGTATCTAACCATCCTGAATTTGCTTATCTCTGACAACAAATTTCTCCAATTCCAGTACTGACGGCGCAAAAACAGACCACCTTTCACTAATCTGAAAACATCACACTCCATGTCTCCATTAATTTTTTTGCTAGAAAGACATGAGAATAATTCTAACTCTCCCCCCCCCCTAAAAAAAGTCTTCTGATTCCGATTATATGCATCCAACTGCCTTCGAAATCGATTTCACAGAATTACTCCTTTGTACTCCACAAGTTAACTCATACCAAAAAAAGCAGAAATAAGTCTCTAGTCGAACTCTCGATCTACGACGCTCACTCTGACCTTTCAAAAAACAACGAAGAAAGGATCAACAACCACTTCTTCACTGCTTAAAACTCACCAGTTAATCAACAACGACTGATACGAATTCACACTACTCACGATCTACAAGAGATCTACTCAGCGTTACTCATTTACAAACATATACACTGAAAATAATGAGCGAATTTATCTCTTCTTTTGCAGGCAATCTTCCTCCTGCAGATGTTATGATCTTAGTTCAGATCTATAGAAACCACAAAAGTACCAAGCTAGCTTTACCATATCTTCTTTCATCTCCAATCTTCATTTTCTGGAACGGATTTGCTCCTGTAGTTTTCTGTTACAGACAAAAAAAAAATATTATTGTTGGTGATGGTGGGAAGAGTTGAGTAGTAGGAGGAACGATTGGATATGTGTGGCGGAGTGGAGTGGAGAGCGCTCCTGCGATGAGTCCTTGGATGTGTCATGTAATATTATTACTAATTAAAAAAAAGTCACTTTTAAGAAATGCAGAAATCTGACCAGGCCTTCTGACCTAATGTTCCTTCTATGTTTTTTCACACTTAATGACGCACTGTATTAATACAAAGGATTCTGCAAACTCTCGTGCGTGGAATTGATATTAGATTTTATTTAGAAAATATAATAAAATAATTTTTTCTGAATGGATAGGTAGATCCATATTATTCTGAAAACTAGTCATTTTTCTGTCTGATGATAAATATCTTCTGAAACATTATTATACGACAAATAAGCAGAATAAACTTCAATGTTGTATGTAACGGTTGACTTCACATATTTCGCCTTGCATATTCATTCTGGAGAGAACATTTGCCATGCTATTTCTCATCCACTTTAGTCGCATTCTTTTCCATATCCATAAATGCCGTATGACGATCTTTTTTTTTTTAATCATTCTCAATATAAACATTAAACTATATTTCGTATGCATCTTAAATACATGCATGTATGCAACGGAAACTATAGCGTGCATATAGAAATTAAGATAACATATAATAGTTCATGAAAAGTCTGAATACAAAAGGATAGTTAGAGTGAATAAAAGTTTAAAGTCTGACAAAAAAAATTCTTTAAATAATAATAGCAATGAAATTTTGGAAATCTAACGAGAGATGATGATAACTAAGCAACAATCAAAGTAAGAAGAAATGTCCTCTAAGAAAGCAAGGGAAGCAATTAAAAATAACTGAAATTAGAAGAAAAAATATATATATATACATATATATATATATATATATATATATATATATATATATATATATATATATATATATATATATATGTTAAAGATACCAAGCTATTTTAAACCTGGTTTTTACTCCATTTCCCAAGTAAGCAAAGAGACAACTAAACCAGGTTTAAAATAGCTTGGTATTTTTAACATATATTATTCCCAAGGTAAAAAACTTCCTATATATATATATATATATATATATATATATATATATATATATATATATATATATATATATATATATATATATATATATATATATATATATATATATATATACTGTATATAGGAATATATATATATATATATATATAGAGAGAGAGAGAGAGAGAATTTCAGGAAACTAGCAGGGATAACAATCTAAAATGTATTCATATGAATAAGGGGTTGAGGTATGAAAAAAAGTAGAGAAGCTAGAAAATCCATAGCAGGAAATACAAGAAAGAAAGAAAGAAGGGGGAAAAAAGCACTATAAGCATGAAGGAGTAAAAATGAAAGAAAGAAGAAATGAAAGAAAAGTGCAGAATTCTGAATATATTAAGAAGAGTTAAACCAATTCAGAAATTATATTTAAACAATAAATAAGAAAAGTGATATCAGTGATATGTATTTTATTTATTATAAAATTAATTAAAAATAAGGGATTAATAAAGTGAACCTGAACGCGGAACAAGCGAAACTAATGAAAGAAAGAAAGGAAAAATATATGAAAAGAAAGCAATTTATCGTCATATCTTTAAAATCAGAATCAACAACTCACTCCCATATTTTGCAATTTGAAAATATAAAACTTAAATTATGAGAAGTCGGTTGTTCCAAAACCGCCGAGAGTTAACGATTTCTGTTGACGACAAGACTATGTATCTTGTTAATGAAAGCCTATATATCTATATATAGAATTTCATGAACAAAGACGAAAGATAACTAACATTTTTTTTCTACGTAAGTAATCATATAGAAAAAAAAAATGTTATTTATTTTTTTTATTCCTTTAGCTGACAATGTTGGTTATCATTGAGCTCTAACAAGGCTATGTTTACGGATTTTTTTTTTTTTTTTTTTTTTTTTACTGGAATTACGTGAGAGGCACACGCAAAAGCACATAAGACTTTCGTCTAGAATCCTAAAGTAAATACGATAATCGATAGTTTCTAAGGTGGGGGATAGCACTGCGATACAAAGAAGAGCCATGTGATGCACGCGCCACCAGGGAGTTGTATCTGGCAGATGTGCGTATCCCTCATGCGAGACCTGACGATTCCGCCACCGGAACTCCTTGTGCTAAGGAGCCCGTCCCTTAGGCAGGGCGAGGTGCCGCAGCCGGCCTATACAACCACTATCGCACAGATGTTCGCACACGCCTGGCAAGGTGTGCAGCCGCCATATGCTTTTGACGAAGACGTTCTTTCATACGAAGAGCTCCAGCAGCCAGTATCCCCTTTTCCTTCTAGCTTCTTTGTTGTCAGGTCGCAGCCACGCGCCACTTGTTACAGGGAGAATTCTGATTGGCTGAGAAGACCTGCTGCACGCGACCAGGCACGCGACGTGTTTCTGTCCTTCGCTGAGCTCCGAGCTTTCTTCTCCTTATAGACACTTTAGACAACATTTGGCGTTGCAGCCGTCGTCTTTCATTGTGTGACGTTGGGCACGTGCTTGTGACAGCTGCAGAAAACCTGTATACGCACGTGTGTTGGCCAATGTGCCGTCATCTGCTGAACATTCCACCACACAATCTAAAACAAAGCTAGGGTGGAAGGTGTGTAAGGGGAAAAAAAATAGAAGGAGGAAAAAATATGGCAAAGTTTTCGTCAACGTGCCCATTTTTGCACTTACTTTCTAACAAGCGCTTCTGGCATCTGCTTCATGAGCCTCCCATCGCACAATGTCCGCACAGAAGCTGGAACGAGGAAATTCTCATTTCCGGGATGGTGATTGCCAGAAGTTTCGAATCATTTCCACCACTGCCGCTTAAATAAATAAATGAAACGCATAACGAGGCCTTCAACGTTCCTGCAGTATCTGTGTTGTTTGATACGAACAGAAAGCGAAGCGCATAAATCTTTAACATCCTAACCTATGCATCGAACCTGTTCCTGAAAACCATAATACCGATATATATTTGATCATGTTCATACATTCTATTGTTCCTTTCTGCGTCATTTGGCTTTTGCCTCTCCGTATATCAGTGATATAGGCAGGACTTTCTTAATCGGAAGGTTTCTGAGGTTTGATCTTTCGTAAGAGTTTCATCTTCCAAGAAAATGCAGATTATGTTTTCTTTAAATTAACTTCTTTTTGTGCTATTATCTGTCGATATACAATCAACTGGTTGCAAAAATTCGATGCACGTCAACCACAATGACAATAATAAGCCAATGCACCTTCCGTCATTTTGGTGTCTTTTACAGAATTATAAGGATGAGGGAGAATATTATTATTATTATTATTATTATTATTATTATTATTATTATTATCTGAGACCTCCAAGGAGTCAAGGACTCATCAAGGGAGACTATAAATTACCCAACCCAGCTATCATTCCTTCCTTTGAATTCATTTACTCATATCCTTTTTATAGCAAGCTGTACGCTGATCTATGTGTGTGTGGACGAAGAGCACATGTAATATTTATTTGTTTACTTATTTGACAGGTTGATCAAGTGTAATAGCATCACCAACCTGCAGGCTGTAGATTCAAATCCCACTAAGGCACTAATGTTTCTGAATATCAGAACGTGGTACATGATTTGAACTGTCCCTTGTGAAATCACAATTAACCCAAGAAGCCAGAACTAGCATAAAAAATACCATATTTGGTCTCTAGATTAGATTTCGCGATATGAAAAATAACATTTTTTAGCTTTAAAAAAATAAATTCATGTTATCATAAATCATCTATGAACTATGATCTAATTAATGATCTATGACACTGCTTTGCAATGAGTTAAAAAATAAATAAATTATACAATTAACAAACAACAAGAAGAGGGTTTCGATTTCGCAGTCCGTACATATATAACGAAACATAATCAGTTGAAAAAAAGCAGCTTGGTTAAACCCCATCAATGAGCCTACATAGCGAAGTCAGAAATACGCATATTCTTCCAAGTTAGCTAAGTATCCCCACCCCCCACCACCATTCTGGTTCGAATCCTGTCTTGGAGCAAAGGAACCTTTAGTCTTTCTTTCATTCTCCTTGCCACAAGACTGTGTAAGGGAACATAAACATATCTGATAGGCAAAAATACTCGCCTTTTTTTATTTATTTAAATCTAGCAACAGTTCGATTTTCTTTCGTTCCAGATTTATTAACGACTAGATTTTCTATAATTTATTATGTCTCTTTTTATATATGATAATTTACGAAATCTATTATTGTTAATCTCAGTGAGGTATATGACGTGTTTATAAATGTTACTATAGTCAAAATGTAGAGCATGAATGAAACTAGTATTTAATTAATGTTTGACTCGTAACTATATGAAGAAATGAGGTAATATGAGAATACAGAAGGAACTTCGTTCGACCTACTTGATTGTTCTTCCGCATGTGGAAGAAAGATGCCTTTTACATTAGAATAAACGACATCGCTCTCTTTCTTAGTTGGGGTATTTAAAATAAATAAATAAAAACTAGGTTCAAATCTCGTATTCTACAGCCCTTCTACTGTAGCTAAGTCAATCAGTTTCACACAGAGGTGGTGAGATGTTTCTCTTTGCAACACATATCTGACACTTGAAATGCGTCAAGAAATACTACAGAAAAATACAAATATTCAAGTTTCTGAAGGTCGATCTAGAAATGTCTAGATTCTCCATCTAGACATTTAATCACGTGAAGGTATAGATGAAGAATACACTCTTTGAAAATATCTTCAATATGAATGAATCACATGTAGGAATATGATGCCACTGTTATTATTTTTCCCCCCTATCCCTAATAGTGTAATAATCGGAAAATATTTAATTCTTGGATACTTCCATTATGTTTGTATATATATATATTTCCATAACTGTACAAAGCCTGTCTGAGAAAAAAACTGGAAGATATAAAAATAATTCTAAGATGTTTAATTAATCCTTTCAAATGTGAAAGAGAGAGAGAGAGAGAGAGATTATTTTATAAGCATAAAATAAATATTCTCTATTTTACTAAATGGCTGTTATGATAATATGAGATTTCAGTAATTATTTTTCAGGTGTTGATTTTAATTTACTTGCATATTTTATTTAAAATAAATTACTTTTTCAAGCAAATGAAACTGGCTGAGGTAGAAATCGTGAGGTCTGAGCAGATCATACCAAATATGAACAAAATACAAATTTTAATAAAATAAATATTTTGTCCTTACAAAAGATTCAAAAAATACGAACTGTTTATAAGAATGAAAAATATTCATTGTTTTCTGCTATCAATTTGAATCTTAATGCGAACATCCAGACTGTATAGAAATACGAGAGAAGTTTTATCTCCCTATTTGGAGGAACAGGAGAGAAGGAAATTGTCTATTCTCATGCTTTGTCCGCCAAGATTTCCTGTTCGGAAACACACACACACCTCAAAGGTAGGGTAAAACACTTTTCTTAAAGCCCGTAGCATCCACTGAAGCGTACCGCCGTCAGCCGTAGTTGTGCTGCTGTCAATAGAGCTCATTATGCACCCCCCCCCTCTAATGTATGCGGGGAACCGGAGTATATAAGCGTCAGTAGGGGCGCGCGACAGCAGCATTCGGAACCAGTCGCTTGTTGGATACTAGTCAGTGTGCTGTGTGTTCGTAGGATGCCCGTGTACTGTGGATACATACCCTAGTCGCCCGGAGCTTACCGCTGGATGTGCCTTATACAGAATGTCACGTGATCTTGCTCTACCTCTGTGATTCTCTACTTGTGGGATGTTGTGCAAATTTTCGTTTACCATTTTGGATATTTTTAACATTACGTGTGTTTCAAACTAGAAACGACGCACGCAGCGAAGTTACTACGGACGCGCGAACTCAACTTTACTCTGGGTGTCGTTACAGCCGGCTGTCAATCAAGAAGTGAGGGCGGAGTCTAAGTTGACCTACAGCGGGGCTGCGTGTTCGTCCATCGACGCGACCAGAACTTCGGGAAAGCAGGAGAGTGCAGACGGCAACGCAATGGGGAGGCGAAGAACAGTGCCTCTGGTTACGTTTACCGTGCTATTCCTGGCTCTTGTAGTCGAAAAGGTAACTACTACTTGATATTCTGTCCTAACTTTTACAAAATTCTTTTGCGCTTCAGTATGATATTATGTATCACTTGCGTAGAAATGCTGTCGCTTAGGCTTAGCTATAATTAACGTTGTAAACTACATTTAAAGGTTCGCGTCAGGCTTAGTCACCTTTCTCGGCCGTAGTGGTTCGGGAGCGGCCGCAAAGTGCCATCCCGTCCAATACAGGCCCAAGGCAGACGGTCTCTTATAGTATCCTCCCTCTTCTGTTGCAGGTCTACGGAACAGGTGTGTTCGAACTTCGCTTGTTGTCTTTCTCTAATGACTACGGCAGGGATGCTGAAGGTGGTTGTTGCAACGGCCTTAGGACTTCTCATGGAATATGTTCTGGTGTGTGTAGCACGAAATTTCGAGTATGTCTGAAACATTATCAGACAACCATCGATCCTAACCCGCCATGCACTTTCGGAGAAGTATTGACACCAGTGTTAGGCAACAATTCTGTGCAAATGACAGATGTGGCCGGTCCTGGATTTAATAATCCCATACGATTTTCATTCGACTTTTCGTGGCCTGTAAGTATTCTGTAGATGTTATATTTTTAAGTTTAATATAAGAAATTTTTATATATTTTACTGGGGATATTGTACAGAAATAACGTTGAAAGAAAGCACTTATTTTGCTCCGTAATATAAATGCGCGAGTTCGCTAAAAAAATTTTTACGATTACGAAATAAGTAGTTTGAAAATGTTTAAGTTCGCTCTCGCAATTCTTTCCGCAAATATGGACCCATTTTATGCTAATTTATGCTTTTACTGATACCGAATAAGCACAGAAATACGGAAAGATTCTAAAATCATTAGTGTTTAACAAATTCACTCCTCCTTAGTTGAAAATCAATTTTATATAATTGAGATTCGATGAAAATGCACTATCTAGTTGAAATAAGCCTATATTTGTTGGGATAGTTGAAATTATGTCATTTAAACTGAATAGCAATATTTTTTCATGCATAAAATAAGCAGCCATCATTTTTCTGTCAGCTCATTTGGAATTTTCGAAGCTGTGAATGGAATAATTATTCATGCCTAATTAATAAGTTAGCCTGAATGGCAATAGCACGTTAAACTGTTGATTGATAAAGTAGTAATGCAATTAAACCGGTGTGTGTGTGTGTGTATATATATATATATGATATTTAGTTTTCTAAGTTGTTAAAACTGCACGAGTAGTGATTCTTTTGCCGTAGCAGGTAGTAAGATAAAAATGCATTGCACACACCACTGTTGTCTGTCCTGATGGACAGATATTTGGCATCTTGCCAAAGTTACTTACTACCGTGAGAATAGGAACTCTCGCCAAATTATTAGCAGTAAATTTAACGTATTCCCAATGCCTGGCTTTGTATAAACATAATACATACTGTACATTGTGTGATTTGTGTATATACAAAGAGTACAGTATTACACATAAAATAAAAAAAATGTGAAAGGGGGAATAAGTGTTGTTTTTAGGTAATGTAGTTATTTTTTTTTTAATCGAAGAATGAGTGGGACTAAGTACTATGTTTTTATTATAGGGAACATTCTCACTCATAATAGAGGCATGGCACGAAAGTGGATCAACTCCCATCGCATCAGGTAAGACTACGCCATTTATTTAGTATTGTAGAAAGTAGTTCGTTGCCGTAGCTTATAACGTACAGTACCGATATCAATCACGCTACTAGTGTCGACCTAGATTTGTCTGCCTGGAGTAGGAAGACAGTATATTTAGATGAAAGACACGGCTATCCGTGAGAACGTGACATGGGGGGGGGTCGAATAAGCGGTGGCAAACAAGTCCCTGTTCTGCTGACGAAGGTCGAAATCGTGGTGAGGTGCGACGACTGCTGAGTAACTAAGACACTAGAGGTAGGGCCGTACGGTAGCGACCTGCCGTGGAGACTGGCCAACAGGCTGGGTTCGCCGACTGTGGGAAAATGGCCGGCGGGCACGCGCTGTTAGATAATAAAGAACGATAAAGACTACAGGCTCAGCAAGGGCGCCCCTCGTGGACCAGTCCGTCTACTTTAGTAGTAACCCTGCCGTTCTCACCCTCACGGGTGGGAAGTTAAGTGTCAGTAGTTTTACTAGTTTGCTGAACGCATCTCGCTATGAATACTAGTAACTTGTAAAATAATAATGAGCATGTTTTAAAAAATGCTAGTCAAATCAATATTTTTGCTCATGATTCACGTATTAATTTCAATTCTTTTTGAATTATGATATCAAATTTTGGCTGTGGTCATCATTAATCACTTGCCTTATCAATGCAGCTTGATTGCCAAAGCAGTTATTTAGTTAACTTGAGATTCATATAATTAACTGAATTTAACTATCCTAAGAGTAATCCTACACGTTCAGTAATGGAACGTTAATTATCCCCTTAAGCGTTTAACTCAAATCCTTTTTTTTTTTTTTCCCTCTCTTTTGGGTGGACTTAAAGCCTTCTCCAGAAGTATTCGACTCCAGGCTAAACGTTAACGGTAGCCCCTTATGACCGCATCATGACCGTGGGAACCCTGGTAACCTGTCCACTAAGGACGGAGATGGTCAGCTGGCCATATGGCGCTCTGTCTCGCGCTGCTACCCACGTCTCGTGCAGCTAGCCTATCAGTCCCTCTTCGAGCTCTCCCTCCCCAAGGCCGAGGCCTCAACAAAGGTCGCTCCTAATCCTCAAGCTACGGAAAGGGGAGCGTGAGAAAGTTGTCTTGAAAGAGCAGTCGTTCGTCTTGTGTTGGTGTGACATCGCGTCTTGGTAGCATTCTAGTCAGGTTAGGCAATATGGCTGACAGCGGTCTCTAGAAGAGAAAAAAATCGTTTGGGGAAACCGGTGTCTCCCGACCTTATTTCATATCAAAAAAGATGCTCCAGAGAAACCTCCCATGTTAACGTTGACTTCATTGATAAAATGTAAATAAATATTCCGCACATGAAATCGATTTAATAAAGTTTTATTAGTGTATTTGTTTTAATAATGAAAACCATCTGCTTAACAGTTAGATGAAATAATTGAAATATCAGTTTCTCATACGAATCTCTTATCAGAAATGTTTAGTATTATCGATCTGTATGATACATTTTTTTTTCATATTAAACTTTCTTACGCATACAGGTAAGAAAGCTTAATTAACGAATTCTAGATGCTTTTGCGACAATGAAACACTTTCTTGCATGTTTACCGGAAATTGCCAAATTTTCCTTATCTACAAGTTTTTATTCAATGACTTCTTTTATTATAAAAAAAATTGACTTTTTTCCTTTTCTAAAATCCATCTGGACTACGGAGTGTAGTCTAAAGTTCAAAGGACTAAAATCAAGGCAAATTTTGTCAGTTCATTCTGCCACCTTGCCGGATTATTATAAAAAAAAGGGGGGGGGGGATCTAGTAAGTAAACTTTGAGAAAGGAGGGGGGGAGAAGAAACAAGAAGTTAAACCTAACGTGCATAGGTATTAATTTTTTTCCCTTCGTATTTTCGTACGCTAAGAACATTAAAAAATAGATATTTACTTTTTGTATTAATCATCGCACAATTTCAGTGATTTTTTTTTTTAATGTATACTGTATTCTTTGATACGTTTAGGGAGAAGACTTATTACTCGCTTGGCAATCCAAAGATGGTTAGATGTGAGTCCTGACTGGACTCAGGACACCCACCGAACTAATCATACCACTATGACTTACTCCTTTCGAGTGCTTTGCGAAGACAATTATTATGGAGAAGGATGCGCTAAACTTTGCCGTCCTCGAAACGACAAGTTTGGTCACTACACCTGTAGTCCAACTGGCGATAAAGTCTGCCAGGCAGGATGGAGCGGCGAATATTGCGTGAAAGGTCAGTATGAAATAGTCAACCACCATTTGTTATTTCAAAAACTTGTTTCCTTAATTTTGTTTCTCCAGAACTGATATATGCACGTTTTATATAGAAATCAATTTTTTTAATATTTTGCTTTAATTATTTAACAGTTGCTTAATTAATATAACTTTGATTTTCAAGGGGACGTCGTAGTCGCCATGAGTGATTATTCCGCAGTCTTGGGGATCTAGTGGCAGCTGGCAAATTCTGAACAATGGTCCTCCAGCTGTCGATAGCATAGAGCAATAGGGTGGGAACGAAGGTGAGGGAATATAAGGGAGGCCTTCCCTTTTAGATGAGGGAAGTGGAAGAGACCTATGGGAAGTTAAGGGGACATGCAGTCTTCGTAGCACATCTGGCTATGGCGTCACGTCCTATCCCGTTACCTTGCCCAGTATGATTCGTAATATAATGGATGCTTTCCTGCCGTCGTCTCTTTATCTTGTTCTACTTGAAAGAAACTTTGAGAAAGGATGGGGGGGGGGGTAAGCGAGAGAAACGAGAAGTTAAAGGAAACGAGTGGATACAATTTTCTGTTCTTTTTTGTCCATACGAAATAGCCTGTTTGCCACTGGCTGGGTGAAGGGCAACTAGCACTTGGTGACGGAGAGACAAACAAACATACTGTTTACAGACGCTATGACAAAGAAGACAGTAGTCAAACAGTGTCTCCGTGGGAACGCACTGAGACAATATTAAGGGAAAAGCCAGGTCAGTCAAATAGGGTGACCATAATGGCTATAAAAGTGAAAGGCCATAAAACCATTAAAGCAATGCTTAAGCCGAAGACTGCGGGAAACAAAAGGACAACACTGATGGCGGTATATTACATCCCCTTGCTTCATAAAGATTATAGTTAGTTGCAGTAGTGGCGTTTTATCTAATGATTATTGTCTCTTTACAGCTGTGTGCCTTCCTGGATGTCATGAGCAGCATGGTTTCTGTGACCAACCAAATGAATGCAAGTAAGTATTAGTTCATTTACCATTTTTAGTTTCTGGAAGAGTGTTGAGAGTGGACTGCAAAAATGGTGCTAATAGACTATTTCTAAAGACAATGCATTTTATTTTCAGTGTTAATTTTTATTTAAGCCAATTAACGATAAGTTAATTTCTCCCAATAGTATTATGTTAATTATTTACTTATATACTGGCAGATTAATAGTCTTCAGTGTGTTTTGTTAGTAACGATCTTCTTTTAAATATAAAAAAGTTTTTTCTTTTCTTTTTTTTTTTTTTTTTTTTGCCAAAATTTGACTCGCTGTTGTGGGACAACGTTTGGTTGAGTAACATTGGCGCTGTCAGCCAGGTGTTACAGTATGGTTCATTGTTGGCCTCGACCATGACCAATTTTCATGGAGGGGAAGTATAATACACATACTAACATTAGAGGTGGAGCATAGCTAAATAGTTGCCTCTTAGTGAGAAAGTCAAGTTTTATACGCATGTGTTGTGCGTAAAATACTTATTTCATTACATAAGTATAACTATTTTATATTTAACATGCAAGGTGTGACGATTAAATTCCAAGACATCCTACAAAATGAACAGCCAATCCACTCATATTGCATTTATTGTTAACAAGTGTAATGACGCATATAAGAGGGTCAGTACCGAACTAAATTCAACTGAACCTTAAACAAATTCACTACGACGGATAGATTTTGTTAGTATGGGAGAGGGGAGTTATGTGATAACATATTTGCATGACAAAGCCTCCGCCGTTCATGAACCATTGCAACAGTCGATTATTTATCATGCCTCCAAATTCATTTCGTGACTTTTCTTAATCATAACTAAAAAAAAAAAAAATACTATTAAAGAGCATATAGGCTGAACACTTAAGCATGTGCGATATCCAGTAAATCAACTGTTTTGGGGAGAGAATGAAGAAAAATGTACTGGTGAGGCAGAAATAAGTTTTTTTTTTTTTTTTTTAGCAGGAAATAAATGGTTGCTAGTTTACCTTTTTTTTTTTTTCATGTTTTCTTACTTGCTTATCTTTAAATTGATCGCTAATACACAATACAAATAATTATCAGTCTATTACAATACTGTGAAACCAACATGCTGAAGATATATCGTCTGAATGTCATTACTTCCAGAAACCTTTTTTCTATGCAAACATGTTGCGGCATATTTTTGTGTGTTCTTAGTTTTATATTGTAACCATGTTTCTTTCCTTTCCAGATGTCGTATGGGTTGGCAAGGACGACTGTGTGACCAGTGCATCCCATATCCTGGCTGCCACCATGGGAGTTGTAGCCAGCCGTGGCAGTGCAATTGCGATGAAGGTTGGGGCGGACTTTTCTGCAATCAAGGTATGCACACTTGAAATATTTCAATGACGTATTTTTAACAAAAGCGAGTTCTAGAAAAGCAGCACTGTGCATGGCTTAAGACTTGCTTCTACCAAAACATACTATAACCTTAGCAATTTAAAAGCTTAAAGTTCAGATGTTTTCGTTTTATACCATCCATTTTGTTTTGTTTTAAAAACATTTTGCAAACGAACAGAATTGCAATCCTTTATAATTCCATTTCGTTATAATGAATTGCGTGTTTTGTTTATCCATTTGTTCCAAATTGCTTTAGTAACTTGACCATTTAATATATATAATATGGAAGTTTGCCTCTGGTAACCGACTTCGTTATTTTATTATAACACTTTGTCAGTCTGACGGAGTGCGGATGCTATCCACTCAAATCGAATAACTATGAATTTGAATCCCATTGTGGCATGGACTTTGGTGTGCGATAACCCAATTTAGTAGAAGCGTTGAAGTAGCTTAAAAAATGGTTTATTTTTGTCACCAAATGAGAGGGTTACTGATTTATCTAACCCTTAGCCTATTCGTGGTACTGTGTGCTAAAATATCATAGATACTATCTTTCGTGGATGAAAATAACTATAAAATTAGTGCCAACAATACATGAAATTCAGTTATTCACATTTATACAACCTTGAAGTACAAGCCACCGTCCGATAATGAGAGATTTACGTTTTAATAAAAACAATGCTAGACGTCTAAATGGGATATACTTTAATAGCTGTGCTGGCGCTTGGTGACCTGCCCGCCAGTGTTGTGCGACTAAATATATATACACACCCATTGTTTGTGGATGTGTCGTAGATCAATTAAAGCCTGTCCTCCTGACAACATTGCTGTGCACACCTCCCTTGTGACGCTTCGACACCACTTCCTGTTGAAAGCTATGCTTGCTAGAGTCAAGAGCGTGAGCCATGTATTAATTACTTGACAGCACGAAATTCAGCAAATTCGCTTTTTAAGCTAATGCTTTTTCTTATTACATTTCCTAGAATGCGATTTTTGTGTCATTTTAACATATTAATTAATATCGAGCTTGCATCTAAATTTTAGCTTTACCAAAAATATGAATTTTTTTTCATTCCAGATTTGAACTACTGTACAAATCACAAGCCTTGCAAGAATGGCGGTACCTGTACAAACACTGGTCAGGGATCTTACACTTGCACCTGTGCCGAAGGATATACTGGAACCAACTGTGAAACCGAGATTGACGATTGTGTTCATAAGCCTTGCATGAATGGCGGAACGTGCAGGGTAAGTTAACCCATTTTTAAGAAATTTAAGGTTTTATTGTTCGAAAGTTTGTAAATGCGTTCTATAATAGGGATAAATGCAAATAAATCGTGTCGATTACCATAAAAAAAAGAATAAAATAGCTTTCGTTACAAAAACAATTTATTATTACTTTTAATAAGAATGGTCTACCCGTGTAATCAAGTAAAGTTTAGTACTTAGAGAAATTCTAAGCATATTAAATGCTGCGGTTTTCCAAATGACCAGTAATAATACAAATCTCGCAATACTAATTTGCATAGTAGAATATATTATTTAGATATAATACGATGCGCGCAAAATCTATATTAACCCGGCGTTTTTTCGCCTACTTGAACCTTTAATATGTTCTCTGGAAATTTTTATAAAAAAACCTTTTTTGTAAGTGTACTTGGTATTTGCAAAGCTATCCATCTGTATAATGGACTTAACAGCTGCTTATTGTGTGTATTTAAAATGAAATCTGAATATAGTTTAGTTAAAATAGTACATTTCAAAAACGAAACTACATCGTTTCGTTATCTTCGAATCAACCACAGTGGATAAATACAACTTATCCATGTTCGAATTGCACTGGTGACGAAGTTACTGCTGATGATCGAAATTCGTCCTGACATCAATTTTTGAGGTTATTTTAAAGAGACCTACTTTGTATGCCGACTTGGTTCACAGACTAGCTCTGATATAATAAATGCTACTGAAGAAGCTGAACAAGACTAATGACGCTAACGTTATAGTTTCCTGTCCATTCCGCGATCTGACGCTGCCACCCTAATACCTTAATTATCAGTCAAGCGCTGAACACCTGCATCCTCCACTCGGAGCCATTTCCGTGTGAAACATAAAATGCCTGCGATAAGCATTCAAATTGTTTACTGCTTTGTCACGGCGTTCATAAACCGCTGTAGCACCGGGGGAAAATAGTTGAATGTTACTTCAACTCTAAATGACAGTTTTATTTTTATGGTTGATGTTACTCTTTGGAGCGCGGGGGAGGGGCATATACGTTTTGAGATTTTGATGTGGACAATGTATATACATTATCCACAAAAAGAATCGTTATACTGAAACGGGAAATAGTTTATATGCATAAAGATCCTTTTTGATTTTGAAAATATTGAAAATTTTCAAAAACGCTGAAAGAGTTAAGCAAATGTTTTTAGCTCGATATAACATTATAATAACAAATATTGATTCAAAGAAACTAGAAAAAAAATGCCATTACTTCCAAAGCAATGAAACTTGCTTGATCTAGCTGTTCGCAGGAGCAAAGGGTCCTTTTGATGCATAAATAGTCTCTAGGGGTGGAAAAAAAAAAAACGGGATTTGTTGAAGCTTGAGGATCTTGACATACTTCTTTTTCCCCAGCCTTATTTGCACTTTCCTAAATGTGACTCCTGCAAACAGAGCTATCTTGTTATACGGATATTAGGTGTATAGCATTTTTCAATGAAATCAATTTTATGATTTTATATTATATAAATTGCTTTTTATAATAATCTTTTCTAAATTTTTCTTGCAGACTAATGGAAGAAATTACACATGTGAGTGTCCCTTAGGATATTTTGGTCGACACTGTGAAACACTGGCTAGTACGTGTACAGAAAATCCATGCAAGAATGGTGGTACCTGCGTGGATGGGCCTAGTGGTTATCTGTGTATATGTAGAAATGGTTTCGACGGCACCAGTTGTGAACGACAAAAAGATGAATGTGAATCTAGCCCATGTCTTAATGGTATGTATTAGTTTGACTCTAAATATTTTGAAAAGAGGGAGAGCGGACTCAATTTTTAACTTTTTTTTAAATTGCTTTTGAACCATATGAATAATAATAAATGGTTTTTAAAGTGAGTGATAAACAAAACAGTTAGGCAAACATTTCTTCCAACAAGTAAAAGAAACAGACTATACACGTGAATATTACAGTACTGTTTTGTTAATCTCTTCTGGAGATTTTTTTTTTTGGCAGAAAAGTGTCTTGTCTGAACATATTCATTTAAAATGCCTATTTCCACTATCTAGAGAAAAAAAATTTCCCCTTACACAGCTTAACATTTTTACGGAAATGATTATATCAAAATTTCGGTATTTAATTTGTAAGTCCACAATTTCACTTAACTTATGCTTATAGATTGACGGTGCAAGGCTGTGAAAAACCAATAAATGTCGATTAACATTTCTTTGTGTATTAGATGAGATGATTATTTATTTTGAATAATTTAACTCAAACTGGCTAAGCAATGTTTCATCACTACTCTCTCCACCTTCCTTCTATGAAAAGCAGGCAAGTTAAATGACCATTACTTAACACTTTTCATGCCTACGTATATAACGCGACGTTTTGACAAGCATATAGCAAATTTTCCTTCCTCTTGTAAAGATGTATACCTGTTTTTCTGCATTTAGTTCTGTCTCCCTTTTCACCGACTTCAAGTAAGACATTTAAGAAGAAAAGTTCTGGCACTTACATACACAGAAGTTGGTTAACTGTTCTTACAAGAAACATTTCAGTTATTCAAGTAGTTTCTCTGCAAGCCATAAAAGTTGTGCACTCATTTTCTAGTAGTGCAGTATTTGTATCGTTAGCTAAATGGCTGATAAACTGAAACAGCTGAAAATATGCACAAACTACATAACTTCGGCATTTTTCTTTTGACTCTTGAAAATAAGAAATAGTATGATCTGCTCCATGCTACTGAGTGGCTTTGTAAAACTCAGCTTTTCTGAGGTTAGAATTATCATGTCTCATGGTAATACTGGAATCAATAATTATGAACAATTATATAACCTTTTTTATGTACGCACATGTATTCACAAAGGTAATCTTAATTAATATAACTTAATAACATTTTTTTTCACATCTTCATTTAAAATTCAAATCTTAAAGGATGTTTTAATTTTAATACTGTAAGTTTTTGGCAAAGCAAAATTCTTCATCAAAAAACTAACAGTTATGCTTTTAGTTCTGAATATTGTGGGATAAATCTGAGAATTTATTAGGCATCTAATCTTCTTTAATTTATGTGAACATAACTTATGCTTATATTTTTAACTTAATAGTAAATTAATTTTTTCATCTAATTGAAAAAAAATTAGTGATTTTTGATATTCATTCTATACTGCCAAATTCTGAAGTGTTTTTTCTTTCTCTCTTTACAGGGGGTAGTTGTGTCAATAATAAATATGATGGCTACAAATGTATATGCCCAACTGGATTTACTGGTGATAACTGTGAACTTGACATTGATGACTGCGCTGAAAATCCTTGTCTAAATGGTGGAACATGTGTAGACGATATCAACACGTTTCGTTGCTTATGTATTCCTGGATTTGTAGGATCTCTCTGTCAAACAAATGTGGACTACTGCCTCACCAAACCATGTGCCAATGGTGGCACATGTCATTACCTAGTCAATGACTATCGTTGTAACTGTCATCCTGGCTTTACTGGCAAAGACTGTTCTGTGAATGTCGACGAATGCAACTCGAATCCGTGTCAAAATGGTGGAACTTGTGAAGATCTGATTATGGAGTTCGTGTGCCACTGCCCTGAGGGATTTAGTGGATCTCAATGTGAATTAGCATTGGGAAAGTCAGAAGCAAGTGTTGTGTTTAGTGTGCAAAGTGGACTGAAGAATAGTAAAGATGTACAACAAAACCATACAGTTATTAGTGATTCTGTGCCTGTTACTTCGGATACCCAGCATTCTTCTCATGGAACTCCAACTGCTGTATTGGAAATGTCACATCAGATATCAACTGAAGAAAAATCGCAAATGTCTCCACAACAAGTGGCATTAATAGCAACATTGTCAGCTGCAGTACCCTTGCTAGCACTTATTGCTGTGGTGGTGATACTGTTTCTTCGCCATAGGAAGCGGCAAAAGCAAGAACGACAAGATGAAGAAGTGCGCAAACAAAATGAGCAGAACACTGTCAACTGTATGAACAACAAGTGTTTGGACAATCAAATTATTAATACACTTGACAGGCCAAATCAGAAAAACTTGAAAGTGATAAATGAGGACCAGGATTCCTTGCAGTTTTCAAGGGATCCATCAACATTGCAAAGGACCAAATCAGTGAAATTATTAAATACAGACTGCACATGCAGCCGTACCAGCAAACTGCTGGAAACAGACTCTGAACATAATTGTGCACAGAGGACACTAGACAGGAGGGATTGTCCCTCTGCATCACTGCAAAATAGCAAAAGGTAAATGCCGTTTTTACTTTTTGCATTATTCAACTTAAATGTAGTAGATGGCAACTGAGTTAAGTCCTTTCTGATATATTTCTTACGCTTAAGACTAGAATAGAAGAGGTTAATAATATGGTATATGAATGCTGAATTATGATTTGACAAAACTAAAGAAATTCTTATATATAAGAATATTTAAAGTAGTTATATGAAATAGCATACTTTTTTTTTTCAGTACTGCTTGCACTTAATACGAAGTATGTGTTCTTAAAAACGCTCACTTCAACTTGACATTAAAGCTATAGAACTTCAGTAATTGTAGTCTTAATTTTTTTTTCTTCTTCAAAGAAATAAGTTTCAATTTAGCTGAGCAGATCTGTAAAACGTACGTAAATGAATACATCTGTGACCGAAAGCCCATATATTATCGTGTATAGAATTTTATAAACAGCATTACTCCAAATATATCTATAGGTCTTAGTCCACTAAATAAAATCCTAATATGATTTCATGATAAAATAGCAATTCTCTATGTGCCTATTTTAAGTGATATAATAATTCACATTAAATAGGCATTTCGATGTTGACAAGCAATATGCATATATAAACCTTCAAAATTTAAGTTCATGGAGATCATCCAAAGAGTACTTTAATCAAATTATAACTTTTTTTGCCCCTCGATTTATTTACTAAAATATGGGGTTTAGCCAAATTGATAATATTTTATTTAACTATTTTAACATCCTGGTATTGAATGAGAGATTTGCAAGCCTTCCCCTTCCAAAACATAGTTTCAAAGTTTGTACAAGTTAATTTTTCGGCAGAATAACCTTTCTCATTTTTTAAACAAGTTCAAATATTTATTACAATAAGCTTTATAAATGGTTTAGTAATATCGTAGGAACATTCAGGGGTTCAGTTGATTTTGCCTGCATGCGTTTAATTATATCAAACCTTGAACAGTGAAATGCAAATCAATTTATGAACTTACATTTTCAAATTCATGAATGTTATTAAGTAGTAACGCACACGCAAAAAAAAAGTTTTTTTTGAAAGTAAACTAATTAGTGAAGTTCAACCACAATTAAATTTTAGCATTCTTGGACTTTACTTTAAGTTTTATTTTCTAATAATACATTTTTATAATAAAAACAATTTAATTAACCGCAGAATTTTATTCTCCTCTCTTGCTTATATATATATTTTAAAAGAAAGTTCTATATGAATTGTCATAATAAATATATTGAAGTGTATAAAAGTAAACAAAGACTTAATATCTGTTTTTCTTGCAGTGAGTCCTCACTCTCTACACCGCTGGAGAGGGATGTGTGCAGTCGAAGCAGTATATATGTGATAGAGGACCATTATCCACAGTCCTGTTCAGAGGACATGCTAGCCACAGAAGTGTGAGTGCCAGCAAAAGACTATATTTTAACCCTAAGTCCTATTTATTTACTCAGTCTAGTGAAATGACTGATCCACCTGTTGCTGTATATAGCACCATCTGGTTGCAAGTGCCTTGCCTGTTTCCTGTAAAATATTTTCTACTGTGTATAGAAACAGAGGACTTTTTTTTATTGAGCTAAGACAGTCCAAGTTGTACGTCTTTATTTGTCCGTCATGTCTATTTATATTGCTTACTTTGAGGCTCATGGTTTTGGAGCCTTGTGCTTTTTTTTTTTGGACTTGGGTCAGAACTGTGATGCCTACCCACCTCCTGACTGATGTGATGGTATTT
Source organism: Typopeltis vanoorti (assembly GCF_054136105.1). Classification (NCBI taxonomy): domain Eukaryota; kingdom Metazoa; phylum Arthropoda; class Arachnida; order Uropygi; family Thelyphonidae; genus Typopeltis; species Typopeltis vanoorti. The sequence continues at coordinate 26,625,310 of NC_143559.1, read as the reverse complement.
CCAAGTACAAGTCAATGAAGTACTTAATATTTTTGTGACCTGCACAGATAAAGACTACCAGGTTTGTCACAGCAGCAACAATAAATTAAACTACTGCTGTGCATCTTGTAAATAGTTAATGTATATTTATAATAGTCCACAGTTCTCGTTGTATATAAGCTTCCCATCACTTTGTCATTGATCTGTTGCTACGTCGCCATTGTCAATAAATGTCATATGAGCCCCTCGATGTCTGTGTATTGTTTTTGTTCACAACTGGTGTTCTTGTGAAATCATTTGGATTTGGATTTATATTACTAACTGCCAGCTTAAATGTTTTCTGAGCTAGTAATATTTAATACACCATAATCTACTAACACTATATTTTACTGGTATACACAACAGGACCCAGTAAAATTATTTGTACCATGTTGTCGGTAACTAATTAAATTTTAATGTTCTTATCATACGAGATGATTTTCGAAAGCACTCTACAAAAATTGAATCACTGTCAGCTTTGTAATTAAGAATATAGGTTTCTTTAATGACAATCGTTTCTTTTTAAAAGAAATATTTGCCTCTTTCTTTTTGTCGCATAGTTGTTGATGGAATACTTTAACAGATAGGAGGAAACATTATTTTATTTGCATTAAATGTAACTAAATACAATCAATAAACTATTGTGCGTGTGAAAAATTTTGAATAAAATATTACAAAGGTATGTTAATAACTTTCTAACATTTTTCTAATCATCTGCAATTTCACTTACCTCCGAAGAGTAAAGTAACATAACATGCCAAGCTACCTACTTGCAAAATCTAATGGTTTAAATTTAAGTGTAAACTATTCTTCGAAGTATGAGTATAGTTTTAAGTTTAATTTTAAATAAGTGCATTAAACTATTATTCCTTATGAACCCTAACCCCCTATTACAGTAAATTTTCCTAAAAGTTTCTTGTTCTGTTACCTCACATGACTAGAGATAAATTCTAGGGTATGATCTGTAATACTCCCCACTCACCCAATCTTAAAATGCTAAAAACAATATTTACTCCAGAATGGGACTTTTGTATTTTACTTATCTGAATTAGCAAAAAATAGTCTTGAGCTGTTTACTTTAGGCAAATTCTTTCCCAGTGCATCAATCTTCAAATAATTGATTTGATAACAGCCTGAACAATGAATTTCTAAGAGTTTTAATCCCAGTGCAACGTACTTCTCAATATGATTTTATTTATACATCTTGTCATAGCATCAAATTTTAGTCCAAGAATATTGTCCGGAATTGTATTTATCTACAGTATGCAATGGCATCATGATCTTTTGAAAATACAGTAATGTCATTTTTAGTTACAATATGGCACATCTTTATTTACTGGCTTGTATTCTCTCGTAAATCACTATAGGTAACTTGCAAAAAAATGTTAACTACTGATCAAAGAAACTTGTCCATCTTGCAAATGACGTTAACCGCAATCAGTTCCCAAACAATTTTTTCCCCAATAACACTGGATAATTAAGAGAATACTATTTAAATTGTTTAAGATTAGGAAACTTGCAGTTTCAAGTGAGCTACTGACTGTCAGTGGCCAAGCTCTCCTGGAAATTTATATTTTAGCCATTAAGTAAAAATCCTCATTTCTTGTCCATAATTGTATATATATTTAAAAAACGTATATTAATTTAAGTAAAAATATATTCTTAATTTTATCCGTAACGTTTCTGTAAAACCAGTGTATAGCAGGACAGATCCACCTACGAGTTATTGGTCAGTCATTTAAATGATATCTCAAATTGCACTCTTAATATGAATTTAACGTTATGCAGGTGTTACTATAATACACAGTAAAATAACATGGTGATAAGTTTGATATGCAACCAAGGAATTTCTGTTTAATAATAATATCATAATACTTGACCCTTTAATTGTGGAAATCTCTCATTTACTATTTTTCGTTAGTACGCGATATTCTTTGCTTAATCCCATGATAAAATCAGCTGGCTCAGGCCATGTACCCCAGTTGCCATGCCTTGAAAAATATTTAAGATTTATTTTGCACGTCGAAACTCAAATATTTAAATTCAAAGATTCGAATAATATTTAAATTTTATTTTTCGTATAATTAGTGTTCCACGTGCCACTCATTTCAGTTGAATGAGTTTTTTAGTTTTCTAATAATCTGTCCAGTACTTTTTTTTTTACCTATCCGTTTAATCTAAAATGCATAACATTTGAATTTGAATTTAATCTCTAATCGTACAAATGTCTGTAATATGACAATTCCAAGTCTTAGGAAGAACGCATAGAAAATCTATAACAGTTTGTATTTGATATACAAATTTACTTAATTTGGATAATTCATAATCATATCTCCCCGAAAAATGGTCATTTGACTGATTTTTTTTTTTTTCCCCTCCCTGCTTGAACGCCCTTTTGTATGGCTGTCGCATATCAGGAAAACTTGTACCAAGATTTCATCGCCTCCGTCACAAAACAAGTTATATGCTGCAAAGTACAAGTTTTTCTCTCCTTGATTTTAGGACCATTAAACAGAGTGATTACCTCTTGAGTAGCCTATCAAATAGGTTACTACTTGCTGAGTGAATAGCAAATCGACTAATAATTTTTGAAACATGTACACGGCCGAAAGCGCAAATTAAGTCTTTGAAATGCAAAGTTTATGCATAACCGATTTTAACTATGGTTAATGACTGCTGACGATGAATTTGTTAGAATGCGTATATAAAACAAAATTTATGGAATTAAAAAAAAAAATCGTAAGCTAAGCAGTCTGCTGGAGGATGGCATTACGCAATTGTTATCGTGCTTCTCCAGTTAATAATGGTGTTGATCTGCGTGTGAACGCTTCTGTTCGCGGACAGCAGTTACAGAAACGATTCTTCTCGTAAAACTCACGTACTGCACCTTTTATCCCATACAAGTTTTGTTTTGTAGTACACATATACATTCCACCCCCTTTCTTTCTCCATCTTTTTATGGGCGAACGTTTTTTTTTTCTTAAATACCGTAAACACAATCTTTATTTATATTAGGTAATATCACGATCGTAGTTGCCACTGCATAGATTTAAAGCAACCTAATCTAATAAAAACTGTCTTAAAGCTTAAATAGTTAACAAAATAGTCTTTGTGCTAGCCTTCTGTTTGAAGTTAAAAACCGTGCGCCTATCCAGTGAGACGGAGAAAGGGAGAAACAATACTATGCAGTTATATCTTTGTGTGCGCAAATGTCCTGCAACTACCACGAAATTTAACACTTGAACAATGATCGCAAGTATGGAATTACATTTCTTTCCATGTATTAGTGCATTTAAAATACTCTTGCTTAGTTCCCCTATTTTTAGAATGATGCAGTAGTGAAACTCAGTAGTTGCTCTTGTAATTTCAAAGGAGCGTAATTGACTATGGTACAAGGACTTAGTAAGGTTTCAAGTAATTGTCTTCTTTTCGCAGGCAACGACGATGATTACTCTCACTTACGTTTACGGTGTGTCCGTGTTGACGCATCTGGTTTTTAAATTAAGATGAAGTGTTATACCTTTCGACACATTGCGATCATCTTATTTCTTAGCTATATATATAAACTTCCACTGATATCCTATGATTTTATATATATATATATATATATATATATATATATATACATGATTTTATATATATATATATATATACATGATAATCATACCATAAGTAGAGAGTCTTTATAAACATAACGTCGATTCTTCTGTATTTAATCTTTGTATTGCTTTCAATGCGGAAAAAAAAAAAACTCGATATCCACGGACATTAGAACAAGTTCAGTTTTGAACACGGTATATCAGTAAATTTGTAAAGCGATTTTTTTAAGTATATTTCAATTCCTCTAATCAAAAACAAGAAATTTATTTTTACTCTCATGGTCACTTTTTTCCTAAAAGACTTATCCTTGAACAAATGCATCCTATCTTGAAATAATGTCCATAACTCCCTAAAACTCTTCCTTTGGCGGACACCAGTTACAGAAACGATTCTTCTCGTAAAACTCACGTACTGCACTTTTTATCCCATAGAAGTTTTGTTTTGTAGTACACATATACCTTCCATCCCCCTTTCTTCTCCAAACCCATTAGAACACGTGCGGCAATCAGCCGCCGCTTCAAAAAAAAAGTTACACTCACCGAAGTAACTTTGCTTCCTCGTTATTCATCTCCTGTAACTTCTTTTCTCTGAGGCAGTCTTCTCTCGTGTCTTCACAGGAAATTACGACCTATTCAAGTCCAATTGAAGTCCAATATTATAAGTTCCTGCTATCTCGTTTCCCATTCAGAGTATCAAGAGTAGTTTAAGTTCATTAACCTTTCGTGAAGGATTACATAAAAAAAAAAAAAGTAATGTTCATTTATAAGTAAACGCCGAAGAGAATCTTGAGTAGCCAAACAACAAAAAAAAAAAAAGATAAGTAAAAAAGAAAGTAATTTTGCAAGATTGCGTAACATTATTACTGTATCTTCACAGTATGTGAAGAGAATAGGGTTTTAAGTTGTTAAAAATTAGAAATCAATTCTTCGATCCTGTATAACTCATAAAAAATAAATTTTCCTAAGGGCCCACACTTTAGAAGGGCACCCCTATATATATTGATCATTAGATACAGCTTACCAACTTTCACACAAGTCGCGAACTGATGGAGACTCTTAAATTGTTAATCTAAAGTGAGCATTTTAAAATAATTTGAATTTATTACTAATTTTATCTCCATAAATCTGTACTAAAATATTTAGGTCGTCTTTGAATGCAGAAAGCCACATGGAAATAACGTCGTGTTATCTATTTATCTTGTGAAACCACTTCATGGATTTTTAAGAAATATAGCATAGTGATTACTAATGTATAGAGCCAAAATATCATCTACTTTAATAATGGCATAGTGACTGCTTATTATATTATATTAACAAAATTTAGGCCCATACATGATCATATTATCCTTTTACATTATATGAAGCTGTACATAATCCAATTAGAGCATTAAATCATTATATTATATATTAAAAATTCTATCGTAAAACCGTATTAACAACGAAGCAAATGGTATATTAAAAATTCTATCGTAAAACCGTATTAACAACGGCAGAACAACGAAGCAAATGGTAGACACGATTAGAAAGCATACGCGCTAAATGTTTTAAAGTAACTATAGTTCAATATTTTGTGCATTGTATTATATATATATATATATAGTTACAATTCTTATGCGAGTGAATATCCCTACATTATTAACTGAAACTAGTGCTTAACATTGTGAACAGCATGTGGCCCCCATGGTTGTATCGTAGATATGCTAAGCATTTTTTTTAATATATATATTTGTATATGTTTTCTTAGATAATCGGAAAACGATACTGTAGAAACCAAATCAAGCCACGTTACTTTATTCACAGTAGTAGACTTTTAATAAATGACATAACATTTTCGTCAATATGTTTTAACCTTGGAATTAAAATCTGAAACGAGTAGCGAACAATGTCTATGAAACTTTATAATACTCCGTTTAGTTAATTAAACTAAACGGAGTATTCTTCTAAAATTATCATTTGTAATATAATATAAAGTATTTGCTCATTGCTTGTGATGAATCAGCCTATGAATATTTAAGTTTATTATTCCGCAATATTTGCGAGCCTGTGTTTAGGGGTCATTTGTCTGATTCCCAGTTCTCAATTTAACTCTTTCATTGTCATGAAGAAATTAATAAAGTGAAGCGTTCTTAATCAAACATTTTTAATGCTTTTGAAAACTAAAAATATCCTTGCAAGTAAGGTGTGAGGAGTAGATTTTTAACATCGAGAAGTGTCTGAATGGAACACATTACCAGAATGTTTTGTTAATGCAGGGAGTGTTAAGGATTTTAAGATTCGGTACGAAGAATATGTTGTCAGTTGAATGAACATCCCGCGATGAGTCTGCCAACTCAATGGAAGGTGCAATAAAAATAAAACGCGGATTTCATAGTAACATTTCTATATGCTGATACATAAAATTAAACCAATAGCGTTTTTGATATTATGGACTGTAACATTTTATTATGTGGAATTTTGTCAATAAAGGGTCCGATTGAAAAAAAAAATTATAATTCTACCCATGAAATGTAATCTTATCGTACAGTACAATCATATGTGGGCTGATGGGAGGGTTGCTCTATGAGACAATTTTTTTTTTCTTTTATCGAAAGAAACGACAATTTGTAACAGAGATCCTACACACCAAATTTCATTAGTGCGACACAGAACTGTGGATTACATATTAATAGTAGAAAGGTGAGTTAGCCGGTCTCATACGGTGGTAAGGAGGTTTTTCACTCGGAAACTCGGGTTTTTCGTCCCCAAAAACAGGCACAGATTACAGTCAGGATGCTGACTAGTGATGGAAGTTGACACCACGAAATAATGAAGAATATTTCACTACTTCAAACTTTCTTTAACAGTGTCTACTTTAGGAGAGTGATGTGCAAGTTTTTGATTCACAAAAGTTACTTATTGACCCATTTTGATTTATGCAGAAAAGACATGGAGACTAATAAAAAGAGACATGAATAGAATAAAAGCAGTGGAAATGAAAGTTTTAAGGACAATGTTGGCAAAAACAAAGAAAGTCAGAGTAAGAAATGTGGGCATTAGGAATATTTTAGGGCTAAAAGTGTTGAAGAAATGCTTATGAACTCTCTCTTGAAATGATCTGGACACCTAATGAGAATGAACATCGAAAAAAATACCAAGAGGAAGACCACAGAAAAGTTGGAGAAACCAGATCAGAAAGGATCTAGAAAAGAAAAACCTGAAGTGGCACAATTTTAATGAAAGAATAATTTGGGAGGATAGAAAGAAAGTGAGAGATTTGATCTGCCTGACCTGGCAGTTTCTGTCGGAACAGTTGTTGCGAAGGAAGAAAGAAAGAAAGAGATTATTATTTCGAATCGTTTTGATAACAAACAATGGTCCAATTGCAAAAGAGTAAATAAATAAAATAACTTTTCATCATATTGTCTTGAACCTAAGACGGAAAATTACTGTACCACCTACAATGCATTTATGTACTATGAAAACATACATCGAATTAGCGATGTATTATATATAAACATTTATATACCATACAGTTCAATATAATTCATAGTTGAAAATTCGATTATCCATATCACTGTTATTTTCGCCAGAACTATCGTGATGTCTGTGTCAAAAGTTAAAATATGTTGGAGATACATCGACCGTTATTATTATTATTATTACTATGAACAAGAAACACGCACCCAAGATACCATACAAACGCAATGAAACACAATATATTCGTTCAGGCTTCCAGATCAGCGACGCATCAAGACATTCCAAGTGTCGTGTGCGTGCGTGTGCGAATTTCTCAATCAACGGCTGCAGTGGAAATCAAGCCAATTAAACATAGATTTGATTTCATAGCTTCCCAACACAGCAAATAAACCAATAAATAACTGGTGTCATCCTCTGATAAGCTCACAAATAAGCTTCGAGGATGAAAGCTGAGAAAAAGATTAAAAAAAATAATAATAAATGTATCATATGTAATCAAATGCAGATAATGTACGTATCACATGTAAACAAATGTATCATAAGTAATGATAAGTATGTAATGTATGTATCATATGTTATAAATTATTATAATTATTATTGCGAAAAAAAATTATTATTATTATTATCAGAATATATGAATGTATCAAATGTAAAGAAATGTATGTAATGTTGTATCATACGTAAACAAATGTAAGTAATGCTGTTTAATATGTAAACAAATGTATGTAATGTTGTATCATACGTAATCAAAACTATGTAATGCATGTATCATATGTAATAAATTATTATTTTTTTTAAATATGTATGTAATGTATCTGAGACAATAAAAAAATTATTTAAAATATATTATGTACATGTATCTTTTTTGCACAGTTGTATTCATGTAATGAATTATATATATTATGGGTAAATAAAGATAAATTATTATTATTTAAAAAAATATATTTATTAAATACTCTGGAAATGTAATTTTGTTTTCAATGATTTTACCGCTATAACTGGTGCTAATGAAACGCTTCACAAATTTTAATAGAGATTCTAAATTTCATTCAATTCCATAACCCACTGGCTAGACGAATTTCATGAAATTTAGTACCTCTATTAAAATTTATCGCGCGCCAGAATGATTCCACAAAAACAAAAATTGAACTTGAGTGGAGATATTATATTGTACATCCTTAATATTGTTTTATTAAATGCGGTCCAATCAGTTCCAATGTTTGCTGCTGAAAATGATCCCATTGAAGGAAAAACTGAATTTTTGTTATTTACAGGATATTATGATAGTAGTACATGAAAACATACATCATTACTAACTCCCTATCGACAATTTCCTCCAAATTAATCTGTTATCTATCAGGAATCCGATATTATTAGGTGTTATATTTCGGCCTTCTAAGGCGCCTTTTACTGTATCAATCCACCCAAGTTCAGTATTTTGATTAATTTCTCTCTTATTACATATAAATTTATTCAACTGACTTTCTACCATACCAGCTTTACTAATTCTATTGGTTATTTCTATATTTAATTTGCCATCTTCACTAAAAATTGTGCCTAAATAGCTAAACTGTTTTATTTGTTCTATAGGTTCTCATGCATGGTTGTAGTCGACATTTCAACGTTTCTGCCTACTTTCAATGGGTTTGTATTTTTACTGCTGATTTTCGTACCAACTTTATTACAACAGTTATTCAATTTAGTCAGGCAATCTTGCAGACTTGTACTGGATTTATTCAGAAGTACATCGTTTGCATAAAGTAAAGAGTAAAGATTAACATCTCCAATTTTCATATCACCACTTTCCTTCATGATATAGTCCATATAGATGATGAATAACAGCGGAGATAAGTGAATCCTGATCTCATGCCTGACTTAACATCAATCCATTTTTCTGTACTTCCTTCAATTCTTCTGCAATTTATAGCTCAAATATAGACTAAGTATTGATTATTATAACGCTCCATTCACACCATATAGCTATACTGTTTGATCTCTTGGCACCTTGTCGTACGAAGGTGGTCTGAAATTTTCTCGGGCTCAACAATAGATGGCAACACTATCGGCAAGATTTTTTTTTCTACATTGGTATATCTGTCATAAGCATCCATGTGAAATTGCAAGTCATTCTATCAAGTAGTTTGTTTTATACAGCTGTCTGAAGCAAAAGTGTTGTCTGTCCCTTGAAATGGATAAAATTGAGTATCGTGCGGCTATAAAATTCTTTGTAAAAGAAGGTTTAACGCCAAAATTAATTAACACGAAGGGTTGCCAAGTTTAAACATGGACGTACCAGCCTTGAAGATGATCCACGTGAAGCACGTCCAAAAAGTGTAACAAAACTAGAAATCATTGATCAAGTGCACGATATGGTATTGGATGACCGGCGACTCAAAGTGCGTGAAATTGCTCAGACTATATGCATTTCAAAAGAACGTGTACGATATATTTTGCATGAAGAATTGCAAATAAAAAAGCTTCGCGCAAGATGGGTGCCGGGCTTGCTCACAGCAGATCAAAAACGCACTCGCATGAAACAAGAATAAAACTGATTTTGTGCGTCAATTTATTACTACGGATGAGACTTTGATTCACCATTACACACCATAATCCAAACAGCAGTCAAAACAGTGGACAGAAGCCGGTTGTTGAGCGCCAAAGAAGACAAAGTCGGTTCCATCAGCAGGAAAGGTCATGGCATCGGTGTTTTGAGATGCTAAAGGCATTTTGTTTATTAATTATCTTGAAAAGGGTAAAACAATAATCAGGGAATATTATTCCGATCTTTTAACCAGACTACACGAAAAAATTCGTGAGAAAAGACCCGGTTTGCAGAAGAAAAAAATCATCTTTCATCGGGACAATGCACCTGCCCACAAAGGTGTTTTGGCAATGGGAAAATTAAGGGATCTGCACTATGAATTGTTGGAAGACCCACCCTATTCTCCAGATTTGGCTCCCTCTGACTTCTATCTCTTCCCAAAACTAAAACTCTTCCTCGCTGATGAGCGTTTTTCTTCGAATCAAGAGGGGATTGCAGCTGTAGAGGGATATTTTGCAGATCTTAATGAGAACTACTACAGGGACGGGATAATGGCGCTGGAGAATCACTGGAATAAATGTATTAGTCTTAAGGGAGATTATGTTGAAAAATAAAAATAGTTTTGAAATCATAAATTCGTTTTTTCATTGTTAGGCCGAGAACTTTTCAGACCACCCACCCTTGTATGCATTTTCCAGATCTGCAAAACTTAAATATACAGATTCTGGTTACATTCCCATGATTTCTCAAGTTTTTGCCTTAAAGTGAAAATCTGATCCTGACAACCTCTATTTGATCTGAACACAGCTTGTTCTCCTCCAAGCTTTCTCTCTATAATTTGTCTTAACCTTTTCTCAAGTATACTTGCATAAATCTTACAAGAACACTCAGCAGAGAAATTCCTCTGTAATTTTCACATTCAGTTTTATTCCCCTTTTCACAAATAGGTACTGTGAGAGATCTATTACAGTCATCGTGAATTCGACCTTCTGAATTATGCAGTGTAACCACTATAAAACATTTATACCTCTATATTTCAGCATTTATGGCGAATATCAGCTGCTATTCTAGCTGCCTTTCCACATTTCAGGTTTTTGACGGTGTGTGTATGTGTGTGTGTGTGTGTGTGTGTGTGCGCGCGCGCGCGCGCGCTGCTTGAACCTCTCAAGAGCACAACACTCTGGAATAGCGTGCAAATAATATGGAAAGCTTTTAAATAGCTTTACACGTTAATTTGTGCGTTGAACACATTTCTGGGATGATCTATGGTACTTTTTATAAAGTCAGCCTCCCTGTGTGACATACCAGAGGTGCATTTTCACTATTGTGTACAGTATATGGTTTCGATATGACATAACATTTCCGTTGTCTTCTACTTAACCCTCCCCTAATCAACGTCCGCTAAACATAAATATAGGATATTATTACTGCACCTAATTTAAAAAATAACAATCTAATGCTTTGCATATTTATTTTTATAATTATAATCTTGCTGAAAATTAACGTGTTAAGGTAATGAAATGTAATGAAACAGAAATAAGGAAATAGTGATACATGCAATGAAACTGAGACAAACATAGACAAGCGTTTCGCAATACATTCTCATCATTACGAATAGAGTTATGTTACTATACAAGAATGTACCATTTTGATACATGTACCATATATACATATATAAGCGTAATTTTGTTTTTACTAATTTTGTCATTAAAACGCCGTAATCGAAATGACAAATTTTATTAGCGATCCTAAATACCGAATTTCATGAATCCCATCAATACAAGATCAATCTCTTAGATTGATGAGATTCTTCTTCATCATATCATCTTAAATCGCTTTGTTGTTCATTAAAAACCGTCCAATTAGAGCGAAAAAAAAGTTCCAGTCTCCCCAGCTCATTTTTGACAAACCCGTTGGTTAGAAGATCTGGATTCGAATCCTGTCTAGAATGAGAAGAACCTTCATCAGGGCTCTTCAGTTATAGGTGAGTTGGCCGGTAGCAGGGCTTTCCTCTTGAATATCCAGGTTTTTCATCCTGCAACCAGGAAAACTAACCAGGAGAGCACACACATACACATGAATATATACATTTAGGCATAAGATTAACCAACAACCTTATCTTAAAATTATAATTATGAAAGCAATCTGGACAGGTCGTGTGGCCTTATGGACCTGTAAGTTGGGTCGCTGTCTCTCTCTGCATTTTCATGATTCCTTATTTCTTTCAGAATATATTGTCGCCTTATACAAATTTCCAATGCAGCCTAATGCATTTTAATGTTATGCCTTTCTTCTTATGAGTTTCCAGGTCTTATTTGTTAACCAGACTTTTTTCTTTTCTTAGAACCCAGACAGACTCTTGCCACCACGTTATACACTGTCCATAATTCCATATCCTTGCTATCGAATCTTCTGGGCTTTATGTGTTCTTACTTTCTATTTCTGGAAAAAGTTTTCTTTCTTTCATTCATTTTTAACTAAACATGTGGTGTCTTATCCGTCTGTTTCGATTTTTAATTTTCTTATTCTTACACAGCTTTGAGGTTAGCTGTTACTAAGTAAAGATTAGATCCTATATGAGCTCTTCACCTTAAGAGTGAATTTTAAAAAAAACTATCCTTGATTCCAGTGTGATCAATTTGCCTTTTGTTTACTACATCTGGTGATGCCCACGTCATTTAGATGCTACATCACTCCTCGCTTTTCTTTAACATCGAAAAGTGAGTTTTAAAGCTAACTTTGATTACAATGTAATTAAGATTGCTTTTGTATTCACTACCTAGTGATATCCACGTTATTTTTGTATTTCTTAATGTTTATATAAGCTTTTGCATTTCACAAAATGCTACCAATAAATTACCAATTTCTCTTCTTTTTTTTTTTTTTGACCGTATACTTCTGCTTACCTACTGCTCTCTCGCTTCACTATTTCAAAATTATGCTAACTTTGCATACATATCACCCATAAGAATAATCACGTCATGTTTCTTATTTGTTCTACTTACTTCTCTAATTTTTCATAAAACAGCTTTTCTTAAAGATCCTTATCGTTTTGGTACATAAATCTGTATGAAGATTAATTTAATTTTTGTCATAATCTTGACTATAATCTCATCATCATCATCATCATCATCATTAGTGGTTCTAACAGGCCCTTAAGCGGCCAAAACCTTTCAAGCATCCTTGAATTTCATAACTCTAATTCTAGAATAATGTGATTAACCTTCTACCTATCAATATACGTTGCATGTAACTAGCGTATATTTTCCTAGCCAGTTTGCATGACTAGAGAATGAGAAACTGGAGTTTGCGGGTGAAAACATTCTACCACCGTATGAGACCGGATAACTCACCATCAACTGAAAAGCTATTATGAGGGTTTTTCGCGTTGTAGATGGGATTAGGACCCATGAATATAATTTAGCCATTATTATTATTCCATCCCTTATAGGCTTACAACTGATCAAGCTTTTACGCGTCTCTTCACTCAATACAAGTGCCACTCTTCTTTCATATTTTTCATCAAGATTCTACATATAGTATGTATTTGATACGCTTAGCTTGGTTTACTGTAATTACAGCAGAAGTAACTATAATACGATTTATCTGGAACTGCGTGTGTTTTCCGGTTGCTATGATGGTTATGAGTGACGAAAAACTCAGAATGTTTCCAGAAGGAAATATTGCCACTACCATATGAATCTGGCTAAAGTATTTTCAGTTGGAAAATCCTTATGACTTTCCTCATCCTAAAGGGATTCGAACTAATATTGTTCCAGTCAGAGGCAAACATCGTGTCTTTCTCACAACCGTGTTATGGAGGCAATTGCATTTTTGCATAGCACTTTTGTTTACACCATTCACTTATCGCAGCAAATGAACCTACCGCAGTTTGGAAAATAGAAGTTTATTTAATGATTTGTAAGAAAATTTGTGTTCCGATTAAGTTGCAAAATTCCGACACTTAAATAATCCAGTTTAAACCTAAACTGAGAATATATTTTAATAAAGATCCCAAAATACTTAAATAATTCAATAATTAAATTCTGTTGGGCTAAATCGAAGTTACCACTTTGTTTAAATTCAAATCGTGTTGTCAAATTTTAGCATTAAAAATAAATTCAAAATGAGATTTCTTACAAATTTTAGTAGAAATGCTCAACGCATAATTTTATTAAATTCTATCCATCCATCCGGAACGGAGTTATGAAATTAAACATATAATTGTTTTGCCAAATGTTTTCACTAAAAACAGCAGCCAGATTGATTGACATTTCTTAAAAATTATCTAAAATGAAGTAAAGAGTAGTGAAGAATACAGCACGCTAGGGATAAATGTCAGTCAATACATGCAGATCTCCAAACTATAGTAAAGAAAGCTAGATAATACAAAGACACATCAAAGTGTAACCAAGATACGTTAGCACCACGAACAAATAAACTTCTTTAGTTTCTTTATATAAACTTCTTTACGGTGTTACAGTTATTCCTATTTAGGAAAGGCTAGTTTCCAGGAAGAACAGTCCTACCAGTTTTGTATGAGAACGACTAACTGATCTTCAGCTGAAAAGCCCTTACTGTTCTTTGGGTGCTGGAAAATATCAGAGTGTAAACAAAGGGCATGCATTATTCTTCCAACTGCGCTACAGAGACGGTCCTTTTGATTTGACCCAATATGGTAAATTATGGCACATCTTAAGATACTATAAACTATAACTAACCGTAATTTTAGCACTGAATCATGTTTTGCTTTGACAGCCATTTTCGAAAGTTTCCATGCTGGGCGCATATATTTACATTTACTATTTCTACTTTAGCTAAGGTTCCTGCTCTTAAAGAACTACTCTTTTCCTCTTGTTTTTATCCTTTATTTCGTTTGCTTTCATATTTCGTAATTCTAGCTGGCCTGATGGCAGATGAATTTCATCACCCAGTGTGATTTGAGGCCGAAGTAGCCTTGGAGAGTTCTCTGTTTAGTGTCTAAAGGAGTCTTTCCGGATTATCTATCCCACAGACCACCCATGGTAATAATATGTAGCATAGGTTCAACTTTTATTCATATGTTCATCTCACCCTTTGTGGGTGAGATGCATACGAGAAAAAAAATTAAACATCAAACATAAATCGTCTTGTATAGTCAAGCGTAGAAACTTCCTTGTAGTATCTTCATCAGATCGTTGCTTGAAAATCACTTTTTTATTTCAGAAAATTGGATATGATGATTTGAAAAATCATACTTTTTTGAAAATAATTTATGAAGTCACAAACCTCCTTATCTGTGACAATTAAGTTTTAAATAATACTGTTAAGATGCAATTGCTCTGTAATTTAAAGTAGTATTATTCAGTTTCCATTTAAAGTGACATGTTTCTCCCAGTAAACAAATCTGCTCCATGCTCCTATAGATGACAGACCAAGGCTGCAAAACAACTGGTCATAAACAGTAAATATATTTCGATTTGAGCTCATTTAAGCTTTCCAGCATCGAACAGAGTTTTCAATCAGAAGCTACTTCTGATAGACACTGTTTCTAAATCATACATGAGATCTATTTTCCTTTCCATCTTGACTCAAACTTTTGACTGTGAATGAGCTAGGAAAATGTTTTCTAATGATGAAAGTGAAAACAAGCGGTCTCATATACTTTACTTCGATCAGAATCCCAAACAAAAACGACAACCTACTTTGGGTGATCTTGACAATAGTGTTTATTATATACCATATTATTATATACCTATATTATATTATACTATACTATATTATATTAATATTATATTATATTATATACCATATTATTCCTAACCATCTCGAGAGAACTATATATGACCTCCATTTCAGGATGTTTGATTTCACTTATCTTACAGTAGCACATATTCTTATTCCTCAAAATACACGTCTGAAGAGAATATTGTGTACACGCCCAACGTATGCTTCCTGACAAGTAAAAATTACACAAGAAATTTGAACAAAAAAAAATTAGCTGAGATGTATTTTAAACTTCTATTTCTAAAGAACAGAAAGGGCTAATACAATTTCCTGGTCTGTGTTTTATACTTCCGTGATAACTCACTTCCCAAATTTTAATGTACAATGATCTCTTATTATTCTTAGTCTATTCGAGGAATGTATTTAACAAAGCATTTGAAGGTTAGTTTTATAATCCGGTATTGTGACCTTGCAAATGTATGCTTTCTCTCTCTTTCTTTCTCTCTTAATTATTGCTGAGGCAGCATTCCAAAACGCTACATAGTAGAATGAATAGATATGGGACAGTGGGTGGCCTGTTCACACCCGACTGGAATGCATACATTGGAGACTGAAAGTTCAACTCCAATATTTGTCATGAAATTTTCTGCGTCTAAAAGAACGTTTGAGATAAGAGCAGTTATCTTGAACACGTTTAACTTGAAATTGCACAAATATGTAACGGTAAGTGAATCCAAGCAGCCTTGGATACAGCTCATATTAATCTGTTTTAATTTTAAAAAAAATCTGAATGTAGTGTTGTTAATAGCACAAATATTTAAAGATATTTCCCACACTGTCATTTCCATTACATTTACTCTTCCCTCTCTCTACCCGAGACAACTCCATATAAAACAGTATGCGAGAGGACGCGGGTAATAGCAGAAAAAAAAAAAATGTGACACAGATCTCAACTTTTATCTATGATTATTATTGTTTGTATTATTCGTTCTCCAGTTTCATAAAAGATCGTTTTGTTCTTCAATGAATTGCCAGAAGTACCAAAAGATGGCTGTAGTGCATTCTATTAGAAATTATCACTTAGGCAATTCATTTTCTGACAACACCCTTATTCATAATGAGATAAATGAATAAAGCAAAAGCTTTCTTCGTCAACCGCATCGTTATCTAGAAACAACTTAAAGAAAGAGTAGGTTAACCATGATAAATGTTTTTGGTGATTCTCTAACTGTGGAACGCTTGCCTTTGTGGAATCGAGAGAGTGCTGTATTGGTATTCCCAGTAGAGTTTCAAACCTATGCAAAATTTCATAAAAGTAACAGCAAGTTTCTGATATATATATTGAGTATTACTGTAGTAGTACTACTATTACTACTACTACCACACACACACACACACACACACGCACGCACGCACGCACGCACACGTGCAAACAAGCACTCCTCCCAAAATCCCACACAGTGAAGCCAAGAAAAAACGCAAAAATTTGAAAAATATGTAAATTTCACTTTTATTGAGAATAAATATGTTCAAAAAAAAAAAAAAAGAAACAAACGATTTTGATGAAATAACAACAGCTAAAGCATTAAACATCAGATCTAACTGCATTATGTATAAAAGGCTGCAGCTGCTACACTTTTTTGGACAAGGTGTAGGAATGATTGCACTATTAATGTAACATTAGAAAGATATTGCTGCGATTAATCTGGTGGGTGAGAAGGAATATTTACTGGGAGATAACAAAAAACTGGATTGCCATCATTCAACGGTATCATTCTTTATGAGAGAGAGAGAGAGAGAGAGAGAGAGAGAGAGAGAGAGAGAGAAAACGTGCGTAAGCGGTGACATAGATGACATGAAGAGGAAACGGAAATAGAACTGAGAGTGCAGTCAGTCCTCGCACATAATATCGGCCAAAATAATTCCTTTGGTCTGAAAATCAATGTCATCATCACGTGGAATTTGTTGTGTAGAACGTAAAGATTATTAGTAATACACTTGCAGTTGTGCTGGGTTGTCTGGAGTGGTAGAAATTCTAGGTCGCTCACTCTAACCTTTACAAAATATTAAACATTGGTAAGTCCATGTTTGAACTACATATCAGCTATTTATTCTCCAGCATCATAAGAATGGCTTGCTGGTCTGATTGACAGAGCGGTTCGAGTATCCGCTTTCCTATTAATATGCTGCAGGTTCGAATCTTGTTGCGGTCATGGATATTTTGTGAATGTCTTTGGGTGAGATGAATTTCAGTGTGAAACTACTATGCCGTTTATTGGAGGTCTGCAAAAGTTTCATGTGCCTGTTCTTAATACTGTCTTTGTCTCAGCCAGGAAGGGGTTTCCATTTTGGAAGAGAAACAAGTTCAAGCTTCTCATATGCATAGCTACCTAATACCGAAGTCAGTTAATGAAAAAAGAAAAAAAAAAACTGGACGTTCTCTTTTGTTTCGAATGCTACTTATCATCTGAACATCTGACTATCTGCAAATCCCCAATCAGTGCCAGTATGAATGCTTCTCCCGAACAGCTGAAAATTCTTGACTCCGTTCAACAGAGAACAATCAAACTGGTTAATGACATTCCTCTTACCGATTCACTCCACTCTGTGGCATACAGACAGTCAGCATCTACTTTGTACCTCTTCTCCAGATACTTCCAGGCACCATGCATCCGTATTTGCATCTATAATTCCATCACTCTCATCAAAACATTAAAATCAGAACAGCATTCAGTGAACAGTATTCCAAGAAAATATGATATACAGGCAGTGCTAAAAAAAAAAGTTAATAAACTTTATCTGCCTAATTCCATCACAGATTTATTGTCTTGTAGATGTGAAACTTTCGTAAGTCATATTGCTATTAAAAACAGTGTTTCATCACGTTAACGATTTTTTATCGTTAACATCGACGGACCCAGAGAACAATGGCAACAGCTGCAAGAGGAAGTCAGTAAAAATTTTAAACAGGCTTAAAAAGGCGTTAGTTCATTTCGATAGAATGCTAATATTGATTCTGCTTGCGCAAAGTAATATTTCGAATATACCGCACTTTACAGGGGAACTTTGAACCCTGCTCTACCTTAAAAACGCAACACAGTCGCGAAACTTTCGTCGATCTTTTTGTCTCTTCAAAAATTCAAAAAAATATAATGTAAAATACACAGAGTTACATTGAACTATTCCTGTAATTTCAATAACTGCATACAATAGCAGAACTAAATATTTCGAAACCGTAAAACAAATATAATAATAATAATTATGTTTGTATTCAGTATCTGTCAAGTGAGTATAAGGATTCATTTTTTTTTTATTCTTAATGATTTTTAAGATTATTGAAGTACGAGTATGTTAAGATGCTGTGTTTTTAATTTGAAATCTAAAATTTTAAGAAAATGTTTCTACTTATACCAGACTTAAAGAGTGCGAAAATTTAATCTACGTGTCTAATGACATATTTTAATGAATGATCGCTAACGTTATTATAAGTGAAAAATATCTGGGTTATTAATATTCTAATAACAATCTAACAAATGCTTCTTAAAAGGTTTTTATTTTTTGCAGTTATATTAAAACAAATCAATGTTTTCCCACAAATATTGACAAAATTCAACTAAAATTGATACTTTATTTAAACAAAAAAACAAAAAAAAAAAAAACAGTATGCTACCCAATCATGAATCTTTTTCTTACTATTCGTGTCTCTTTATTTATTTTGTATCAATAAATACAACACTAGAAATTTCGAGGTCTTCTTCTTTACCTGCTTTTCTTAGATGATAATGATAACTTCATCGACAGAATAATAATATTATTTCTCGCTATTATTTATAGCAATTTAACATTCAAGAGATTTCTTTTCTATTCACAGAGCGCATTGGTTTGTTTTGACTCCTCTCGCTTATTTATAACCGTTGCCATGTCGGAGCTATGAGCAAAAGAGAAGCGGCCTGCTCAGCTTATGCTCACACTTGGCACACAGATAACCTAGTAAAGCTTTATCCACTTGAATCGAGGGTGTGTGTGTGTGTGTGTGTGTGTGTGTGTGTGTGTGTGTTCACAGCTTCAACATAAGATGGCTATAAATAGTGCTTTTGCTATATTAGAGACTGCTCGGAAACTCTGAGCTCTCTTGTTTTTAACTTTGTAATAACTAAAGAATATGCCTCAAGAAATTGGTTCTTTAGACAAGTTATGCATAGACTATGTATAATTAAAAATTCAAGAAGCACAGCTTCACAGAAAAAAAGCTAATCTGTAGCAAAAAAAAAATATAACGAACTCTCACAGTATTGCACATCTTTAAGTTACAAGTGTCAAATGAGGGAGGCAAATTATCACTCCTGTACCAGTGAATTTGTTAGCGTTAATATATGATTAACAGTCGTGTGTGAGTTAAACTTCCTTTTCTTGTTATATAATAACCCAACGACTGAATAATTTCAGAACGAAAAAACGCTGTGCTTTGAAAAATTAAAGGATGCATTTAATCTGTTGCAAGCTATTGCAGTCAAAAATTCATATGCTGAAGAAGAAAAAAAAACAGATTTCCTATATTTAATATTTTTTACTCCATCTAAAATGCTTTCCATTTTAGGACGGTTACACGCTGGTGAGTTAATAATTCACATTTACATAAGAAACCTGAACTTCTCCTCTTTTTCTCTTCTTGCTTATTATATATATATATATATAATTTTTTTTCTTACTTTCTGTAGCATCTGACATACCAAAAAAATATATACATATTTGAAAACTTCCATGAATATGCTATGAGGCAGTAGATGATTTTCACTCCTTGAGGATATGTAGTGGCTTGAAAAATCATTCTATTGTGTTCCTAGAGCCAGGATTTTGAATTATTTAATCGTTCAATCCATCCACAGTACTAAATACTGTAAGTTTGCTACTTTTGTTGAGTGAGTTTATCATTAAAATAAGGTTATCATTAAGACAGAGAAAACTGGTAAGATATTTTTCAAATATGTAATTAACGTTAACCATTAAAATTACATTCTCTGGCAATCTTATGATTGCATTCATCGGCTATATTATGCTTATTTAAATGCGTTAGAATAAAACGATAAAACGAAGACCGCATTTTATTGTAAACTCAGATCTCCTATTCTAAAGTAGATAGCTTACATTTTGACCGTTTGATTTTCGTGTTTCAACTTTTTCGAAGATACAGAAAATTCAGAAACGCTTCGAACAAGCATGTCATTACAAATCCGTATACAAATACAAAATTAACGAATTCATGGAACTTGAAATCACCTACAGCACTAACTTGTGCAATTAATATCGCAATATACAATTAACTGCTTAGATTTCTTATGAATTGATGGTGTGTTTCAGCAATCGATAGTTCTGTTCATATTAATGAGGAGCTAAATGATACTAAAGGTCAAACCATTGTTGTAGACTATGTCTTTCCACTAGCATGATAGCAAGCTCGAATCATTCATGGATTGTTTTGTTGACAGACACAGCGGTTGACTGAATAGTTTTCTGACTCTTGAGATACATACGTTTTACTGTCTTGCTTTGATATAGATTACTTTAATGAAATTCCTGATTTTTTCACCAGATGATGGCTTGCTCTTAAGAATACCTGACAATATAACTACTAGTTTGTTTTTTTTAACCAACTGCAAAGGAATGTTCTTTGAATAAGCAAGTGTATTATGAAGCAAGTTCAACGTGACTAGAATAGTGCGCTTTAACGATTTTGATGAACACCTTTCTACAGAGAATATAATCAACTAATATATTTTCAGGGAGAATAGCGCCAACTAATATTTGATCATGTTTTTCTATATGAACTATGAACATCTAAAAAAAAAAAAGAAGAATTATACCATTTACAGTTAAAGGAAGAGTTGGGATTCTTTTGTTTTAGATACAACTGATATATAAAGAAATCAGTTGAAGACCCTTCGTATTTGTGTGAAATAATGAACATGTACATAACGAATCCAAGTTTTAGATACAAACTCTGCTTCGACTAAACGTTCAACATTCTGCGCATGGATATGTGCGTGAAGCACTTTGAGAAAATAGTCATGAATATAGCTTTCATTTGCTGTACCAAGAGTGACGAGATATTTTATGTAAATGTCACTCGCTAACTTTAAAAACCTATATTGCATTAGTACCGTAGGTGGGGTAGTGAGATAATTTCGAAACCAACCCCGTGATAGAGACTAAATATGGAACTTTTTAAAACATTGAAGGTACCAATATATTAGAAGATTGGAAGTCTCACTTCGCGCCATGCTATTTGTCTACCACCAAAAGACATTCAGAAACATCCATGACTCCACGGTGGGATTAAAACTACAACTATTTGGTTGGTGAGTAGAGACGTTATCCACTCGGTCAACCTGGTCAGCGTGTATTATGTATGTTCATTTTTGTTTTATTTCTTATGGAAAACTCATCCACGAAAGGTTGTAAGCCTATGGCATATTAATAGTGTGGGTGGATTAAAGATTACATAATCCAGACAACTTGCTCTAGAAAACAACAACACAGTTTTTAAGCCACTTCAGGCCTCCAGAAGCAGGGCATCTTACACCACAAAATGAAAATCATTTACCACCCAAAGATATTCACAAACATTCATATCATACATAAATTCGAACCCACAATCCATGAGTTGCTAAGGGCTCGGACAGTTGTCCTCGATTAAACAAAAAGTTTCATGAAAATCTAAAAAAAAAAAAAAAAAAAAAAAAAAAAAAAAAAAAATCTGTTTTCGCTAAAAAACAGACGTCTGAGAAGAAATAAACGTACGGAGTATCCTTTAACAAGACAACGAAAAACAAACTCTTTCCAACCTGTTGACATAAACGAATTTTGTAAATCGCACTATTATCTAACCTGAAATTTTCTATATATTTCCATACTGATGATAACCATTCAGAATCACTTAGCATTAGCAACAGCAACAGCCGACCAGTCATACTGGACTTTCGAAAAGAGGCTTCGATTCCGCATACTTTCTATTTGTCTCGAAATATTTTATCGATTCGTAACGCAGTTTGATCACCACAGTACTGAAGATATGACGCTGCCCAAATATCACGGATTGCTGACTTTGGTAGTAAATCTTCTAAGTGATCACCATTATAATGCACAATGCTTCTCACTGGAACGAAAAGAAATCACTACTGATGATAACGCCAAGTATGTAATTTCCAATTTCATAATTCCAGTAGTTTCCTTTTTTTTTTTTTTCAATACTGCTGTGATTGTTTCCATTTAACAACAGGCATCTTTCCATTTACAGACTTAAATGAGTTATTTCTTTAATTCTAACGGTACATATACGTCAAAAATATTTGTCCTGACATGTAAAATAGCTGATGTAACCCTAAATTTTTGAAATACAAACTACCTGTGATCAAACTATATTGCTTACCATGTACTGGTTCCGACAATACAATGAAGACGCCATTTGTTTAATGTGAATCCCATCCATAAAAGGTTGTAAACTCATAATATATTTTTTTCATATAATCTGGACATCCTCTTCTTGAGACCAAATTATGATTATGAAGTCACTTCTCGCCTCTAATAAGGAGGGTGGTCTCGTAACGGGCGATGATATTCACCTCCTATCTGAGAAGATTCCCAACATCCATGCGCATAGAGGGATTTGAACCAGCAGCCCAGCCTGTTACTTAAAAAAGTAGCAGAACAATCTCTATCTGTGAATATTTCTATATCGTTATGATTTTTAGCCGCCTTTTTGTAAACGTACTTAATAAAATTTATAAAAAACTGTTTCATGCTTGCTTTGAAGAGTTGTTGAAAAAAAAATCAGCGCACGAGAGTGAAGAACACAATACGAATACAAATAATTTTTTTTTAATTTTAAAAAGTAACTTTTTTGTATACCGCAACAACAACATATGCTAGCCATCCCTCAACTATATATCTATCAATCAATCCCTGTACCTACTATTTATTTTTGTGAAACCGACATCCGCTACACAATTAAATCGCAGATGACAATAACTCGAAATTTGAAGCATGACTTTTGAAAGTCCAAGCATTGCTGATGAGGAATCAGAAGTGATCACAAAATCATACTGAAGAGAGTAATACACTTCAATGACTGTTTTCCATCTTAGATTTAAATAATAATAATAATAATAATAAAATGGCAGGAAAACCTTTGACCGTCAACTGTACTAAATTAATATGCCAACAGGGTCATGTGTCCTGTACCAAGAACATAGAAGTATTTTTTTGTAAAAATGTTTTTGATAATAAGATTAATGGAGCTTAATACAGTTCTGCTAATAAACTTGCTACATTTCGAAATAAAATTGCAAATAATCTCATTATTTGCCATTTGAGAAGTAATTTAATAAACAATGATCTATTTTTCATTGCATTTCACTGCAATTTCCTTCGTCGTTCTCTCTCTCTCTCTCTCTCTCTCTCTCTCTCTCTCTCTCTCTCTCTCTGTGTGTGTGTGTGTGTGTGTGAAACTTCCTATCGAGGTGAATTGGTTTAGTTCGTGTCTGTGAAACAGCTTGGTATAATGGCAATACAGTTTTCAAGGAAATACGCGACACACTTGAGAGCTTTCAATTGAAGTGCATATTTTGTTTTTTTGCTACCAATTTATTTTAACAGATAGCTGTCTGTAATGTCTGCATATTATTCGAGTCTCAGACATAGAACGAGTGCCAAGGTCGCTTTCCTTGTTATTTTCTCGTTTTCTTAAATTAAAAAGAATACCTGCAAAGTTTTAAATAGTGAGTTGATTTCCTGGTTGCAAATTCAGCACTGCAATGACATAAATGGGCTGTTGACATTTAAAATCACTTTAATCGCGTGCTCTGTTATTCTCCTTTTAAAGTACATTCTATGAGACGCATGCGTGGCACAGTGGTCGTAAAAAAAAAAATAAATAAATATAAAATACTACACAAACATCTATATATGTTCGCGTTCAAATGTCAAAATTTTCTTCAGAACTACAAGAAATATTAAGCAAATTTTAAAACGTGTGTGTGTGTGTGTGTGTGTGTACGTTAGTGCGTGCAGGCACGGATAACGAGCATCATTCCGTCAGCCAAGTTCCGAGCGACATCTGTACCTGGAACTGTAAATAATTAATCCGGCTGTCTCTGTATCGCCATTGTTTCCAAGCAATAGAAGAGCTTTTATGTCGAGAGGACGAAATCGATTTCCAGTAAACTGCTTACGTGAAGAAATTCCTAAAGGCCAGTTGATGTGATTCGCCAAACTGGACACATGAGGCCATTTAATAAAGGTGCAGTATAAACTAGGACAAATAAGAGGCAAAGAAAATTTCATGAGATGTTTCTTTTAGAATGGGCAGCAGCAGCAGCTAGATGGCTGCTTACCGTAAAATAAACATTGATGATAAAAATATAAAATTACATTTGCTCTATTATACTCCTTATTCTCTTAATTAATTTAATTTTGTCTAATTGTATCATTTCATCGCGATATCCACTTGCACTCTTTTTCTGGATACCATATACAAAACTAGAATTATGGATGGATTTTCACATGGTTGGAACATACACTAGAAGTCAAAAGCCCTTTTTCTCACGCATCAGGATCGATAAAGCGGAGGGGAGAGAAGAATATTCCTGGTGGTAGTGGTACGAATCACGACCCGGATTTTTGTTGTGTCCAAAAATTGTAGATGCAGTGCTGTTTATGAATTTCTAAAGAACAACAATATATGATATCATTTACAGAATTAAACTGCTGCACAGCTGAATAAAAATAACAGAGCGCTTTCTTTTATGGCTTGTTCAGAGTGAAATTAATAAATTTGTGTGTGTGTGTGTGTGTGTGTGTGTGTGTGTGTGTGTGTGTGTGTGTGTGTGTGTGTGTGTGTGTGTGTGTGTGTGTGTGTGTGTGTGTGTGTGTGTGTGTGTGTGTGTGTGTGTGTGTGTGTGTGTGTGTGTGTGTGTGTGTGTGTGTGTGTGTGTGTGTGTGTGTGTGTGTGTGTGTGTGTGTGTGTGTGTGTGTGTGTGTGTGTGTTCTCAGCACCTTGGAATACGATTGCTGCGTTCGTTGTTTAAAATTCCCTATCAATGTCTGCCCAACTGATACGAAAGAGAGAGGATGAGATTAAAAACGAGAGAGAGAGAGAGAGGGAAAATGATAGCATCAATCAACCGATCTGAATCATTTATTCCTCGACAGTTTTAACTACTTGATTGAAAAAAAATATAATAATAATAACAATGATAACTGATATCTCATAAAACGCATCGCATATGCAAAATTAAAAAAAAAAAAAAGAGCTAAGTACTCAGAAAGCAGGAGGCTGATGTATTTTAAAAGTAACTACTTGGCTGACATCATTGTTTTAAGAATCGTGTTTAGAATGTAAATTAGTAGCAGTTGTATTAGTAGTATCAATCTTCCGCCAGGAGACATAAATCCATCTAGCGTGGCAATGTCAAGAACTCCACGAATACCACAATTCATAATTATACCAGGAGGTACATGTAACTAACAATAAATACATTCAAGATCGGTTTTATGTCGATACATCCTAATTTTGGATTCAACCGGACCATTAGCAGGGGCAGACACAAATGGATAAAACATGAGATGCATTTAGCGAAACAGAGTAGTGTGCCTCCAACGATGAGTCCTTGGACTCCCTGGAAGTGTCACGTAATAATAATAATAATAATAATAATAATATGGAATTCATTCTGTGTTAACATGGACAGAAACAGTTTGTGTTCATTTTACCACAAACTAGTTGTTCAATTTTCGTTTCAATCTGATCATTTCATCGGCGTCTGCGCGGTTAGCCTAGTGGCTTTGCGCTTCACAACCATATGCCTGGGGAAGGAGTGTCCTAGGTTCGATTCTCGTCGACGACGTGAGGAGCTTAAGGATCTTCCTCAGCCATAGCCAAGTTAGACGGTCTTGGGCGTGGACAGCAGGGTTTTTCATCCCACAAGCAGGCAAACCGGTCCCATGAACACACACGGATACTGTCAGGAATACTTAAGACAATCCCTCCAGCCATAGGTCTGAATTGTCAGCTATGCGGTCGCGAGCCCGGATAAAAATAGGGGGAATTGAGGTGGTGCCGTACCTCCCCGTAAAAGGGATTCACGGCCGCTGAATCACCATACGAAATGAAATGAATGAATTTCATCTGCGAAATGATTCAAGTTGATTTTAATAATTTCATACTGGCTAAATTGAATTTAGTATCATTTAATATTTAGAACACTGCTAAATTTGTTGAAACCTTTTAATGTTGGTTTTACTGGGACAAGTGGTGGTGGCAAAATTAGTCAAAACAAATTAATGTCCAGAGTAGATAAGCCAAAAACCAACAGATATCATATATATATATATATATATATATATATATAAGTGCTATTAATTAATTAATTGTGTAATTTTTAATACACTCGTAGGACTTCTTACAAAAGTACACCACTCAATAGAGTTCTCTCAATAATTTAAATACACTAAGTCAGTGATGGCGAACCTATGACACGCGTGTCAGCACTGACACTCTTGAGGGTTTCAGGTGACACACCTAGGATGTTGAAAAATATTGGTATTCTGATGAAAAAACTGCAATAAATCGTGTAAGATCGCTCTCATTTAAGGAGAAGGTAGGTTTGTTCATTGAAAGAACTTTCTACCAGTAGTCAGCAACAGAAAAGTCATTAAATATAATGTAAGTTTGTAATTTCACTTTATTAAATTAATTGTATAATATGAATTCATAGATTTTATATCAATGTCCTATTAAATAAATAGCCTAATAGGATATGTATAAGTCACCATCTATGATTATGTAGTTACATTTATAATGCATGTATGCAAGTAGCACATCAACAATGTCAATATTAAAAAAAAAAAAAGTTTGACACACCTAAGTAAAAAGGTTCGCCATCACTGCAGTAAGTCAAATACATGACGAGTACAAACTCGAAAACAATGGAAACACATAAAATTCAGCCCAAGAATTTTAAGCTGCATTGTAGTTGTTAAACACACACACACATATAGGTTAATATATAGTATAGAGTACTCAGTTGGTTGATTGTACTTTGTCAGTACAATCTGTGTACTGACAAAGCACAATTTGTCAGTACTTAGCAATAACCCTTAGCAATAACCCTTAGGCAAGTATTGCACCTCACGACAATAATATGTTAATATGCGTGTAGAGTATACAGAAGAAAAAGACTGCCAGAGAAAATGGTGTCATAAACAACATGCATTTTTTGGTTAACTGTTACCAGGTACAAATCACTTGTAAAGATTTTTGATCGAACAATACTTTTTCACTCTAAGTCTTGAGCTTCTACCCAGTGCACTTCCAAGAGCACATCACTTCTCGGCCAAAGACAGGTGTACAAAATATTCAGATTCTTGGATACAGATTAGCTCCAGTAAGTCACCCCTCTTAATTTTATATGGCGCAGGCTGTCTTTCTGGTTTCTGTATGGTATCGGCCAACTTTACTTTAAGCTACACAAGGTTACAAAAGTCTGTAACGCTTCAATTCTCTCTCTCTCTCTCTCTCTCTCTCTCTCTTTTTTTTTTTTTTTTTCACCTCTCTGTCCCCTTCAAGAAAGAGATAGAATGGTGTTGCAGTGATGCGGAACGCTGCCTACGGCTGTTCCACGGAGATAAAGACACGCAACTGTCTTAGAGATGAGCGTTTGTAGTAGTTATGGAAAGCTAAACAGCGCCACAATGTGCAGATATGTTGGCTGAAAGGAAAAACAGTGTCGGTGTCTCTACCAATACACAAATATTTCGTCTCTTTATTGTATACCACTCATGCAACATATTACTAGAAAATTATAAGGACAGTCAGTATCAGCAGATTTGGGAAAATTTGACAAAGAGTACGTATATGAAAGCAAGTAGGAGGAAGGGGAAGACTGAAGTAAAAGATAAAAATAATGCCTATTAATTTGCCAACCTCGTTGATAGACTGCATCTCACTTTCAAAATTATAAAGTTTTGATTCTAATCCCAAAGAGACCGAGGCATAGATGTTTGTGAATTTCTTTAGGTAGGGAGATGATTTTCAGGTTATTCGTCCACCATCCTGCTTACCGGAGGAGCGACGTGGAAAAGTACCATGTTTGTCTTTCTAGACGTTTTGTTTTTCTTCTTCCAGTTACCTAACCCATAATCTACCTATGACACTAATATGTTATAGGTTCTGAAACCGATTATCGTTTAAAAATGATAAAAGAAAAAAATAGAAAGAAAACCTTCGCCTACTTAGCTTTTAATGTATGAATCAAATGGGGAAGAGGAACGACTTCAACCTTTCCCATCCCCCGTTTTCCTTTATAACTTTCGTAGTTCTGTCGTTATCGCATGATTCTATTGGTTGGAAAGATCTGTATTTGAATACCTAGAATAAGTGGCAGCTTTCAATTGACAGCGATTTGGCCAGTCTCGTACGGAGATGACGTTTTTACTCTCAGTTTTGTAAAATTATTAAGAAACAAGTACAGAGAACACCCCGACAAACAGTAGAAGAGCACGCAGATAGGAACACCACCCTAACTTGACTTAATAAACCAAAGTAATGCTAAGATGTTGCAGGCAATTACATCACACATATTAGGGTGAAGGAAGCTTTAATGGTTTTTTAAAGCTAATTTTCAATGCTATAATTCGTTCAGAAAATCTTGTGAAATCATCCCATCTCCCATTTCCCCCTTGCGTGTTAGGCTCAATGGTCTGTCACAGACATGTAACTTGTTTGAAACCTAATTAATGCTCTGATAGAGAGGTTAAATCCTATCTTCATAGTGAATCATGGCCGTCAGTTGGGTGAGTGTTTTCCGGCTGGTTTGTCTGTTTTAGAGGATAAATAAAAAAGTTAAACTTCTATATTTATAAAAATATAGAAGTTTAACGTTCTATATTTATTTAAATATAGAAGTTTAGTCCCACGATAAACAAGATGGAGGATAACAGTAACGATGTTTAAATTTTTGATTTAAACAGCTATGTTAAGAAGTAAATCAAATGGTAAGTACAAAGCATATACTCCATCGTTATGAAAATAACTAAAAATTCCATCGTTTTTTTTTTAGAAAAAAATAGCCTTCTCGAAAATATATTTGAATCACATGACCTGTTCCATATCTGAATGAAGATTCCTCTATCAATTATTAGCGGAGTACTTTCAAGTACTTTCGCAAACTCCTCTTTGACTTCTTTTATACGGAAAATGTAAGACTATTTCCCATGTGCCTTTTTGCATGCCACTGTCTTGTGACAGAGAACGCATCGTTTTCGTACAACTTTGTGGTTCATTTTTCATGCGAATGAGCTCCTAACATACTTTCAACGACATGAGAATATATTTTTCTCATGAGAGAGAGAGAGAGAGAGAGAGAGAGAGAGAGAGATGTAGCTTCTGATTCTAGGAGGCAGGCTTTCTGCTGTTCTTACCAATATGCAACTAGCGAAATTTGAGAATAATCATTCCAGAACGCACTTCGTTCAGCACGAAATCCACTTACAGTAGTAAACTAAAATAATGCTTTGCAGCAGTATTATTAGTGCAGTTTTCCAAGATAGATCGCTTTAAAGACAAGCTCTTAATCACAGGTGGATTTCAATGGCATATGCTGACCAATACTACTTTTCCTGAATCTCTTTATAAATGCCGACAATTCTGCATATCGAATGAATATCTTAAATAAGTTCACCATTCTGAAATGGGACTGAGGCCTATGTGATTTACTGTGCTGCCATAGCAACTGCCAAGCAGATTATTTTAAAAGCTTCGGGTGTTTGATATATGAAACTAATCTGCTTAACAGTTGATATGACAGCACATAAGTCACACAGGTTTCAGTCGTATTTCTGATGGGAAGGTGTGTACACGTGCGGGAAAGAGACACAGAGAGAGAGAGAGAGAGAGGCAAGTGTTGGGCTAAAGAGCTAGAACGGAGTACCCTTCTTTCAACGGACGCGTATCAAAAATTATTTTTTCGCTAATTCGCAACAATAATACAATACTGATTCTAAGACAAACTATCCAATCATATTAGTGATTGGATAGTCTTAAATTCTAACAGAAAATAAACTGAATTTAGCCTGTTATCAAGAACTACCTTAAAAAATAAATAAAAATTCCTCTAAATAAAAAGAATATGATTGTGATTATTACATCATCAAGCAATTGAATTCTGATAACTAAGAGGAAGTTCACAAAGACCGTTATATATTTAGGATCATGCACATGATTGACCCTGAATATAAACAGTGATCATCGATTGTGGAATACTTATGTTCATTGTACCACACCCACATCTACACACATGGAAAAATGAATTGCACGTCGTACAAGAAGCAGGCAACCTTGTTTATCATATAATGCATACGTGTAGTACGTGTAGTTTCTTTCTATATTTGAAGCAAGCAAAAATTGAATTTGATTTGTATTTTCTCAAATTTGTGGTATGTGTATTTTTTTCACTCATCTATAATTTGGGTAATGGTTTACAAAAGCATTTTAGGTTTCGTTTGCTAGATTTCGTCAGTTAAGTTTCGTAGGCCTTAATATGATAAAAAAAAAAAAAACGTAACAGTTTTTTTTATTTTTTTTATTCTGAAATATTATTATCATCAAAGCGTCAAGAAGTGATCAAAATAACTCCTATCTTTACTTCCTTCATTGGAATTCTGATCAATAGTTTCTACATGTTCTAATATATCCAAACATGCGAATATGTCTGACATATTCCAGAAATAAAGAAAATTCACAACTTTTAAATAGAATTAATTTTGGTAATCTGCCCTTCTAATGAACAAATTTGGAAAATAAATTAAGCAAAAGAAAGCAAGGAAAAAATTAAGAAAAACTAATAACATTCAAACAAACGTAACAAAGTAATTAAACGCCATGCCAAAAAAAGTGACTTTTGAAACATGTTTCTAAAAACTGTATCAGTGCTGTAAAAGTACATAGCTATTGCTGTGTCTATAAACATGCTTCATATATAACAGGATCAATAATATTGCAGCTTCCGCAATTTACAAATAAATGCTACATGAATGTCAATTTCTCAATAGCAAACAAGTGGTTTTTCCTGAAGAGCGACTCTATATATCGAAAACAGAAACGTAGTTTAATTAGTAACCCAATGATTTTAACAACGTGTGGTACAACTACGTATGTCTTGAACGTTAATTGAATACCAAAACTGCTTCTAAACTTTCGATATCTGTTGATAACGTATATATTTCCCTTACATCCCTTTTTCTTTTTCTTCAGGGTGTATGTGGCCTTATGCGTATCCGTACAAATTAACGAAAATACGTTTATCGTGACCTCATTCCCCATTCAAAAGCTGATATCAACAGATGAGAACTTCACACAAGCATAATTCTTAAAACTGATTGTTTAATATCCAAATTAAATTTGAACTTTTTCATGAATATCACGTATACAATAAGATATTCAACATACTGGAGTCTAACCATAAGTAACTAAGAACTGAGGGAGGGGAAAGCATTTTAGGTAGCTAAAACAAATTCAAAAATTGATTATAAAAGTGTTGCGGCATCGCACCACAAACGCTGTTCAGAATTTCAGAAGTATCGTAAAAACTAAAAATTTAACTTCAAAATTACTATACACTAAATAAATCCATTATATGCAGGCTTCGTTTCCGGTAGACTAAATATCTCGATTTGAACTTTTTATGTGGACTTTTTAATGAAATGATAAACTTTATTACATTTACACAATAATATTATGAAGTATTTATTTCGACTTAAAAGATTTTCCTTGGAAAAGTATAGTATTGACATTTCATTAATGTCATTACCAACTATACAGAGCTTAAAGTCATCGCGGTATATAAGAGATGATAGCAGAATATTATTATTATCACCAAAGTGTATTGTAAATACGAAGTGAAATGTATTCTTGTTTCTATTTACCTGCCGATTGTATTCGACGATTACATTAGAAGTTGCCAAATGAACACAGTAAGTAGCTAAATGAATATTCGCAGCTGCTCTGGTTGTCCATATCTTAAAACTAAAACTTCAAGGACAGTAACTGGAGAGCAAAGTCAACAGCGACTACGTTTCACACCAGATGCAGTTACTTAAAATTTTTCAAGTCATTGTGCTTGAATTTATATACAGCAAAACTTTCCTTCTTTTCAGAGGAAAATTTAATTTTTCTGTCATAAAATGAAAATTTGCAGGAAATAGCCAAGAAAATCCCTGGAAGTACTGGGTTACATTTTTGCATGAAGGAAACATAATTTCTGTATATTTAGTATTAAATACGCAACCAGAAGTTGTATTAATTTAATTATTTGCTCGTTAGTTACTCGTATAAGTTTTTTTTATTATTATTTTTAGTGAATTACTATTAAAGCACTAGTGCACTGCGAATCCAGAGTGACCTAAAATCTCAGTGATCCCTTGCAAACTTTTATTATGTACGATGTGTCTCAAAACAAAACATATTGCGCGGTGACCTGGACAGAAAAAATTGGAACAGAAAATAGATCAGTCATGTACGCAGAAAACAAACTATCAGACAGAGAATAAATTGTGATTCTCAGAGAAGCAGGGAGCAGATCTAAGACAACCAGACGAAGGTGTGTAGAGCAGAAACCAAAGCAATGGGAAAAAGTGAGTGGAAATCAAGAAAGATGCAAAGAAAAAGGTCAGATGAGACCTTATATGGCCAAGGCCTTATATGCTTTGCACGGAGCGAAGATTAAGTAGGAATTAAAATTCCTACTTTATTTTATTTTATTATTTTATTGTTTACTTTATGTTTTACTGGAATTATTTTATCGTTCCTCCATCTGACTTCCTTTAATCATACACACACACATTAGGCAGTTTCAAGTTTTATGTTATTTCTTGAGATAAGATTTTTTTTACTTGAATTTCGAAATACGCACTGTAATAATTAATGAGAGATGAAACAATGAAATTCAGAATACTTTTTTCTGGAATTAGGTTGATAAGATTTTAAGCTATAAAAGTAAATTGTAAGCGATTTTTATAAGCATAATAACAAGAACAGCGAAAAGCTTTATGAGCACTTTGTATATTACGTATTTCATTCTTGAGCTGTATGATCTATTTTGATTCAAGTATGCTTCTTAAAATTCATTTACCAAATATCATGTTAGGATATATCAATTAATCAGAAATTCGACAATGTATAAAGGTATGGTTCCTATGGTGGTGGTGGTTTTTCACTTCAGTCGTTCCCGACCCTAGGTGACTTTGTAGCATTGCCCACAAAGTGTTCCTGATGAAAGTTTTAGAGGGTAGTTCACCATTGCTTTCCTTCCCCCCCCCCTGTCCCCAATTTTATCCGGCCTCGGACCGGCATATGGCTGGGAGATATTCATGACTGTAATCCGTGTGTGTTCACGGGACCCGTTTGCTGGGGCACGAAAATCCGAATTTCCGGATGAAAAAAATCCTACCTCCGTATAAGACCGGCTAACTCACCTTTCGTCGAAAGAGACCAAATAAAGGTTCCTCACGTCATGGATGTCTGTTCATGATTAACCCAGTCCTGGTACACACTTGATATGGTACCAAGGGTGCAACCCATAAAAGTCTGGCTGCTTCTGAAATACTGGCACCTGCCTTCCTGGCCCTAACTATATGCCCGCGGTCAA
Source organism: Typopeltis vanoorti (assembly GCF_054136105.1). Lineage (NCBI taxonomy): Eukaryota > Metazoa > Arthropoda > Arachnida > Uropygi > Thelyphonidae > Typopeltis > Typopeltis vanoorti. Next base: position 26,591,291 of record NC_143559.1, on the reverse strand, counting down.
ATTGGCTTACATCGCCATGTTTCCCCATTACAGGCAAATGTTTACTGATTACGTACAGAGAGAATTGGTGAGCCCATTTATAATAGCCGCACGTGTGTGTGTGTGTGTGTGTGTGTGTGTGTGTGTGTGTGTGTGTGTGTGTGTGTGTGTGTGTGTGTGTGTGTGTGTGTGTGTGTGTGTGTGTGTGTTAAATATATATCTATATATATTTGAGGTAGGAGGTTGTTAGCCTCTGATCTCTCTCTCTCACTGCTGAAAAAGGCTCCATACAGTTCATCTTGGGAGAGTGAACATTTGCATGGTGTAAATGTTAATGAATAAGACATCCCAAACTTCCTTCGCCGCGCGGAATTTGAACCGACGGCCTTTCGGATGGAGATGGATACTCTAACCATTCGGCCAACCAAGCCGGCTACCTGTTTATCTATCTCTAGCCATGAACTATCTCTATCTAGCCGGCTATCTATCTTTCTTTCTTTTTATATATATATATATATATATATATATATATGTTAAAGATACCAAGCAATTTTATAAGCTAGTTTTTAATCCTTTTTCCCAAGTAAGCAAACAGACAAGTAAGTCAAGTTTGCGGCTGCACGTAGTGCAACACTAGGCAACTCGTTGTAAAGGTGGAGCAAGTTCTGATCACTTTCCTCGGAATTTTCCCCTAATGCAAAGCACATTTCCTTGCGGAGATGTATGCTGCTATGCTCTGGGTAGTGACCATTACCTTAATGGTCACTACCCAGACCGGTTTCGACCTTTATTGAGGTCTCGTCAGTGGGAGCCAGACCTAAAACCGGTCTGGGTAGTGACCATTACCTTAATGCATAGCAGCATACATCTCGGCAAGGAAATGTGTTTTGCATTAGGGGAAATTTCTGAGGAAAGTGTTCAGAACTTACTCCACCTTTACAACGAGTTGCCTAATATCGATTATTTAAACAATCTTATCAATTACACCCTATCCATAAGTAAGAAATATTTATTCATGTATAAAGTATCCCATAGTTAAAATTACTTGCAGAAATTTATAATTAATCGACAAAAACTAAAATATCCCCTAATTGTTTTGAGCAGTGTGTGTGTATATATATATATATATATATATATATATATATATATACAGGGTGGTTCAAAATTCCACGTACAAACTTTGAGGGGAGGTAGAGAACATCAAAATCAACCATATTCACATAGGAAAGCATGACCGGAAACGTCACCCGAAAGTGATAGGTGGCGCTGTTCGCCAGTGCTCCAGGTGAGCAATTGGGGTTTCCTCATTCAAGCTTTCGACGTCGTACGAAGAACATGCGTCGTTTTACGAACGCTGAGATGGTACACATGCACTTTGTTTACGGGTTAGTTGACAGTAATGGACGAGCCGCTGTACGAATGTATCTCGAAAGGTACCCAAACAGACGTGTACTGCATCATCAAATGTTTGTGCATTTGCATCAGAATTTGTGTGACTATGGATCATTCAGGAATCGCAGGCATGATAGTGGACTGCCACGATCGACGCGAAATCCCACCATGGAAAAGAAGGTGTTGCATGCAGTGGATAATAATCCAGAGACAAGCACACGTGCCGTTGCCTCTGCTATAGGAGTATCTCGATCCAGTGTATTGCGCGTTTTGCACTCCGAGTCCTTACATTCATTTCATCTGCAACGGGTCCACTTACTGATGGCCGAAGATTATCCTCGACGTGTGGAATTCGCGCAGTGGTTTCTGCAGAAAAGTGCCGTAGACCCGGATTTTCCAACTTGTGTTTTGTTCACGGATGACGCTTCATTTACCCGCAAAGGGATCTTCAATCACCACAATGCTCATGTGTGGGCCCATGACAACCCACACGCTGTGCGATGACATGCTACACAACAACGCTTCGCCATTAATGTATGGGCAGGTATCGTCGTTGACTGTTTAGTCGGCCAATACCTGTTACCACCCCGAATGGACTCTCAGAAGTATCGAACCTTTCTGCCAGATTTACTGAACAGTGTTCCAATGACCGTGCGTTGGCAGATGTGGTTCCAACACAACGGGGCTCTAGCCCATTTTGGCATTTCTGTGCGTCAGTATTTGGACAGGCCCTTTGGGGCTCGATGGACTGGGCGTGGTGGACCCGTCGCACGAACTCCCCACGCTCACTTGATTTATCGAGAATTGATTTCTTTCTTTTCTGTGGGGGACCCTTAAAGCCATGGTGTACGAAACGCCTGTTGCCTCTGACATGGACCTCGTGGCAAGAATCGCCGCTGCTAATATCCGGGAAACTCCAGGTATTTTCGAATCTGTACTGCAATCAATGCGTCGTCGGTGTCAGGCATGCATCGCTGCTAATGGTCGTAACTTTGAGCACCTGATGTGAAACCATATTATGTATCCAACTACTACTGAACTTTTCAGTTACGCCTAATAAAGGTTTTTACACTACTTACTGCCTTGTGTTATTTCTGTATCTTTGTGTCCCTGTTAGTACCTTCCCGTAGGGTTTCCGGTCATGCTTTCCTATGTGAATATGGTTGATTTTGATGTTCTCTACTTCCCCTCAAAGTTTGTACGTGGAATTTTGAACCACCCTGTATATATAGATGACTCTGGCCAAAAGCGGGTGAACCATTCCGTCTCATTCCAACACCGTCACTACACATAACATACGAAGCATGAACTCTTAAAAATAACGTTACTTTCCTGGCACACACACACACACACACACACACACACACACACGTCCGTGTGATTCAAAAAGTGTGTATCGCGACCCTCTGCGCCATACTACAGCATTTCAAACATCTGCTTCGATCAATGCGAGTTCTTCACCTCATTCCGAAGTACTGTTTGTAGTGATGTTTGGACATAGCAGCTCTTCCATGAAAACAAACTATGACGTTCACATCTACAAATGTAGATGCCCGAAGTGTTTAAGAGAAAAGTATATTGATGAACAGTGGAATGAAGGGACTACTCTGCTCACGTTTTATCATTTTACAACGTTTGGTTATCAATTTCTTGGATTTATTTTCCATCTTTTAATAACATCAGCTAGTGGAACCTCGGATGTTCTAATTGTTCTGATTTCGCACGAACATATTGATCATTAATATGGCAGCCTACGATTGCACTTCGATGCAAGTTAGCGTCAAAAGATCCATTTCATTATTTTACACGACTACAGTCAATTATCGTGATTCCATTGCTTTTCTATCATGGGTGTTTTGGTTTTTGTTTCCTGTACTCTAGAAAAAACAGAATAGTCAGCATAATTTTCCTAGTTAGTTGGCGGAAAATGATACAACGGCCGTGAGGCCCTTTTTACAAGGAAGTACAGCACCATCTCAATCCCCCCAGATTTTATGCGGGCTCCGGACAGGCATAGCTGACGAATCAGGCCTATGTCTGGGACTCAAGTATTCTTGACTGTAATCTGTGTGTGTGTGTGTTCACGAGACCGGTTTGCCTGCTTGCGGGATGAAAACCCCCAGATAAACTCGGCGGAAAAACCCTGCTGTCCACACCCAGCTAACTTGGCTATGGCTGAGGAAGATCCTAAAGCTCCTCGCGTCGTCGACTGGAATCTAACCTAGGACACTCCTTCCCCAGGCGTATGGTTGCGAAGCGCATAGCCACTAGGCTAACTGCGTGGACATAATTTTCCAAACATGTAGTATATAAGCCCTGTGTATTTCTGCAAAACTTTGGCGGTAGAGTAGGCCTTTCACTCTAAATTTGCGGATAAACTATTTCAACCAAAGCAATTTTATTTATTTATTTTTTAATGAAGAAGTACTTATATTAATAATGGCTTTTAAAGGAGCTATAAAAATATTACACGAAAAATTTTGAGCTTTCAGCAAGCCATTCATTAACAAATGTTTTCGGAGAAGAACTAAATCGATATATTTTGCATCCGCTGGCCGGTGGGTAACATCCTTCACCAGCGACAAGCCGAGCTTTTTAAATGCCGCTGTGGTATGAATGTTTGTAGAACTCTTTACTGCTCTCCAAAGTTATTAAGATTGTCATTAAAAAAAAAAAAAAAAATCCCGTCGAATTGTTTACTGGAGGCTTAAATTGGCATAAAACGCCCATATTTCGTCTCCAAAACAGGTTTCGTTTCTAGGTTTATACATAGTATCGGTTTGTTACTGTAGTGGTGTTCAAAACCATACCCGACGGAATAGGGTGGTTAATCCTTAATCCAGTAGTATCCTATGTCTTGTATATTGCTAATGTTCTTCTGGCCGGTTTTCCTATTTTGAGAGATGAAAAAACCCGAGTTTCCGACAAGAAAACTCTTCACCTTCGTATGTGACTGGACTCATACGGTTGATTGGATTGAAAGCATCTGATAAAGGTTCCTCACGTCGTAGATCAGATTCGAACTCGGGTCTTCCCAACCAAAGGGCTCGTCTACACCAACTGACACGAACACTCCGATTATATTTTACACATTTTTAATCTTACAGAAATGGAGAACGGAGGCTTAACAAGAAATCTCGTACAAGAAGGAAATTTTGCAGTGAATAAAGTAGACACATCCTACTGTGTCTTCTCTTTCAAAAATGAGAAAAGAGAAGTGTTACACTGCTGTGGAGGAGAACATATAAATTATCTTCTTAAAATATTTCCCTAGAAAATTAATTTATTAAAATAATTTATTTTAATAAATTATTAAAATAATAAACATAATTTATTAAAATGACATGCTGTTTGTAAGAAGCTTTGAGCAGTACGCCCATCCCCCTTTCTGACACCTAACCCCTTTCCTTAAAAATTTCTGGAAAAATTATTCTACTGCTTGTAAGGAGAAAGCGTTTGTTGTCTATTTCCTATGACTATTATATAACTTCCTATTTCTTCTAAGAAAAACGGATGACGGAAACTAAACGGAAGTTTTAATCTATTGGTTCAGTAGCAAGCCGGGGTGTGCGTATATTTAGAGAAAGTGAAAGACCGTTATTCGTAGTTTAATATATCCCCTGTGATTTGTACTTGGAATATCAGACAAACAAATGGTTAGTGTTTTTAATATTATAAGCGATTCTGAATACCATTAAGCTAAGTAATAAACAATAAATAACAGAAAGACAAATCAGCAATTCGTTGCAGTAATAGTATTTGACCAATTCCAGTGCTCCTTTTTTTTTTTTTTTTTTTAAACACGGAGTCTTTCTAATGTTGAATTCTAAATGAATTCGCACTCCTTGCAATTCGAAAAAGACCAATGAGATTACAGAATGGTTATATGGCAATCATCAAGTCATATACTTATATCTAAAATTGATCCTATAGCAAAATTATAATCAATTAGTGTGCGTGAAAAAACATGCTGTACTGCCTTATTTGTTCACATTTTCTGTAACCGAAATATAAAATATTCCAACCAGAGTTTTCTGTGAAATGACTACTCTAAAACGATTGCATATTTATGTTTCAAATTCTATCATTTTTAGTTCCGACAATCTCCTGCTTTTCACTACCCCAAAATCATGGCACGTTTACAAGCTTCGAATGCTGCTTCAGGCGACACGATGTATCGACACCATACAAGAACATCGAAGTGCCTCGAGGTACTTCTCAATATAAACACTATCCCGTACAAAGAAGCAAGCACATTTCTTAGTGCCATTTTTTTAATATGTCTTCTGCGCATGCTCCATACACCTGACTCATGAGCTACAAGTAGCTGTGTAACACCGGTTACGTCATGCTTGACTGACGTCCTCTGTGAGAACGAGCAGGCACAGCTTCCGGTGATTTGGAAGACTAAGTCAGCAATGGCGTCCACACTCAGACAAAAAAGGGCAAATGAGGTGTATGACCTTTCGGTGCTTTCGGAAGAAGGACGTCTAGAGACGTATAATTTTGATATGCTACGGCGCAGCAAATTGTGCTCGTTAGCTCGTAGTAGTAGGTAGCCATTGGCGTTGTTGTCATTGTCGTGAAGACTAGGCCAATCTTCGGATCTAACTTGACGAAGACATGAAATTTGACGTGAGAAATGGAGCTAAAGATGTGAAATAATAGTGAAACAATCTCGACCATCTCTGATTTGAAAATTCAGGGCAAAAGGAAATATTCGCTTTGTTCAGGAGATAGACTATGTTAGGAACTGACTCTAGTGTTATAACAACGACAACAACTACTACTACTACTACTACTATAATAATAATAATAATAATAATAATAATAATAAATGTACCTAGTTAAAATTCTCCCTCATTTTCCTGCAGTTATTTAACAATTCTGAATAAGAAAGCTCCAAGAGGTATATACTGTCACTAATGATCTCTCTGGTAGGATGTTTTTCCCGATTTTCTTCATCCACTTCAGCGAGTTCCTTTTGTTTTTCATGTTCCAGTTCATTTATCTGTCAATGATCTTAGCGTTTTTTTTTTTTTTTCAATTTAGTTTTTATGCCGATCGAATTTTCCATTGACTCCATGAGGTGCTTGTATAATAATAATAATAATAATAATAATAATAATAATAATAATAATAATAAATCTATATGTTTATTTAATTATTTCAATAATCAAATTTTTTAGAAAGTAACTTACGGCTCGCAAACATCTAAAAGACTTGTGCGTGGATCTTACGTCTAAGAAACTTGGCAAACCTGGTATATAATATTAGCCCATTAATTAAAATAATACGTATTACCTATATGTAATAATAGGCATTACACTTAAGTATAAAGAGCTAATAAGCTTCATTTCGGCAATGAAAACATTACTTATCCCCTTAATCTAAGTAAGATCTAAGTAATCTAAATTAATCCCCTTAATTTAAGTAAGGCATTACACTATTTATTTTATTTCATTTTATTTTATTTTTTATTTTAATTTGCGTACGGTAGTTAACACAAGTGTGTTAACTACCGTACGCAACTGAAATAAAGATGCAACTGAAATAAAGATAAATCTGGATTGCCTCTGGGCTCACATTCTGCTTCAATTTGAATGATAGAATGTCAAAATGTTTAAATGTCGAAAACCGACATGAGATTTCTTTGCGATTTCATTGTTTCCTTTGATTTACAGCAGCTTCTTTCTTCTTCTTCTTCTTCTTCTTCTTCTTCTTCGAAGTGGTAGGCAATACGCACAGAATTTTGATCTAATAAGAATATTTCTCTCCGGATGTTTTATATACTTAGTAAACCAAAATTTCATTTCCGCTTTGTCTGTGTGTGTGTGTGTGTGTGTGTGTGTGTGTGTATTTCCGCTTTGTGTATGGTTTCCAATAACTATTACTACAGTCATATCTTCATTTTTTATGTGGTTACCACCCACGAAAGGTTATTACTATACCTATAGTACATTTATATCGTGGGAGTATAAATATACTATGAGTTTTTTTTTTTTTTTTTGAAGGCAATTTTTTTTTGCCATTTTTGTCAAGTATATATATATATATATTTATATTGTAATTTATTTTATTTTTAATGGTCCGGCAACCCTGCTTAGAGACCAAACACAGAACTTTTTCAGCCACTTCAGGCCTCCAATAAGCGGGGTGGTGGTGGTGTCAAAAACATCCATACCCACGGCTGGATTCGATCCCACGACCTGCTGGTTGGAGAATGGGTACGCTAACCACACAGCTAAACAAGCCGGTATTCCACCATTCATGGTGGAATGTACACACACACACACACACACACACACACACACACACACACACACACACACACACACACACACACACACACACACAGAGAGAGAGAGAGAGAGAGAGAGAGAGAGAAATTTAACCTCGCTTCATTTCTTATATATATATATATATATAAAATTTTTCCCATGGGAATATTAACATGATTTCTGCAAATACGCGCACACAAAAAAATTTACACTCAAGGTTAATTTACAGTAAGGATGGTGCATGCTAGAGCGAATAAATTCAAGTCTTTGTTTATGCTACTGGATCACTCACTTTGATTCAACTAATGGATTTTTTTAAACTATTTAATTTAACGCTTTGTGCATTTCGCTATTATTAAGCTTCACGAACATGGAGTCAACGAAAAAAATTTCAGCCAACAATTTCTGAATGCCTTATTTTCTTTTCTGCAGTTTTAAAACGTGCCGTTTGTAGTCATAAGGTGATAATAGCATATATGAAACTGTTTTCAGAAATGTGGATTTCTTTAAAGGTGAGATTTTATCTATTAGTTATTTTAATATCTTCATATTTGAGTGTAATCATAATCATATTGTGGAAAGATGAGTATGAACATTCGATATTAGCAATCAGAGGCACTCTGCATCGTAATCTCTCTAGTAAGGAAGTATGGGAAAGGTGCAGGCTGTTTCTTCCGGATCAAAAAGATAATATTGGGACAAATCATTACGAACGTAATGATTTGCCTCGAGCACAGAAAATTTAATTAACGTGAAGAAAACATGGTGTCTGAGATCACTAACGAGTAAATGAACTGGAACTTTAAAAAAAAAAAAAAAAACTTAAAGCCAAAAAAGAAAAAAAAAGTAAATTCGCTCAAGTGAGGAAGAAAAGAGGAATTACGTGCGAGATATGAGAAACATCGATGTGAGTGTTCACACAGTAAAATGGGAACGTAGAAGATGACAATGAAAGAATTAAACTGGAATTCTTCATGATAAATAAGAATTATGCAGAAAAAGCATGTCCCTGGATGGATACGTACCTCAAAAGGTAATTATATTCTGTAAAATTAACTTGCAAGGATTAATTTAATGTGAGATATATCTACCTAATGCCTCCTTTAGAGTTGTTAATAACATCTAAACTATCCCATTAACTTTGTTCTCAGACACTTAGAAGTCAACGACTGATCAGAAAATTGAAAGCAAGTTAAATGTATTTATACTGGGGGGGGGAGGCTGAAAAGTTCAAATAAAACACCTAGAACAAAAATGATATTAAAACAACTCTTCTTATATATCCTAAAAGAAAAAGAACAAATTACTTCAATTTGATGGAACATGAGGATTAAAGGATTTTAAGATATGTTCTTTCTTTTGTTTAGTTCTTGATTTAATATCATTTTTGTTCTACGAGTAAGTGTTTATCAAAACTTTTCAGCTCCCTTGTACATCATAGTTAGGGTTGCCAGACGTCCTTTATTTTAGCCAAACTGTTCTTGTCCTTTATTAAAACCAGAAAGAACGCAATTTGTCCATTATTTTAATTTTTCAATGCCTGTGCCTCGTAATAACAGTGGTGGATTTCCGTACATGCGTAAGCTTCGGACCCTACATGCCCAGCTCCCCCCCCCACACACACACACAAAAATGAAATATATATATATATATATATATGTAAAAAAAATAACTAAAGTTGGATACGAGTGATTTATTTGATGAGGTTTCAGTACTAAAAACAAATTATGAAACAGTGTCATTCTCTGAAAAATTTAAAACTTTTTCGAGTACTTCGAGTCAATTGCATTTAATTTTGATAAGTGTTTTGATTTTAACGTTTCAAATATTTTCAAAGTCATTTCGTATGTTTTTCCAGTGCCGGGGTTTCGGCAAATTCAAAAACGGATCTTTAATGTGATGAACTCATAGTGGTGGAATGAGCGAAATAGATGTTCAATCATAAAAGCAAAATAATGATCTACTTCAATTTTAAAGATAATGGTTTAGATTTTTCGGAAAAAATTAAAAATGTTGTCGAAGGTCTTAAGGCTGCTCGAAGCAATACAAAATATGTTCTATGTGAATGATTTCTAGCTCTTAAACCGTTATTTTTGTGTGTGTGTGTGTGTGTGTGTGTGTGTGTGTGTGTGTGTGTGTGTGTGTGTGTGTGTGTGTGTGTACGTAAAATTACTTTAGCTTGACAAGAACTAATATATTAAACTTTATTAAAATATTTGGATCAATTCATGCTTTTTATATCATCCATATCGTCCATTATCCTTATATATCAATCCATATCCTTCCCCATTGAAAGACATGGTTTAACATTAAATATTTTAAATTCTAAATTAAAAAATTTGTGAATATTTATAGTCAATATGAAAATTATAATTTTAAACCAAATTCTAAAAATATAAACAAAATGTTTAATTATTAATTAAAAAATCATTCAATTTTACTTTTGGGGGGTGGGAGGGGAGATGCAGTGAGAGTAGGAGAAGAATAGCATTAATTATTTTTGAGTGTCCTTTAATCCAGTCATAGAGATCTGGCAATACTAATCATATTAGACAAGTCACTATTATTATTTTAAACAAAATTGTATGGCATATTATTATTATTATTATTATTATTATTATTAATAGTAGTAGTAGTAGTATTTTGTTTGAAGAACTCGTATGTTATTACACAATATCAATTCGGGTAAATGAAATTAAGTAAGTAAAAAAAAATCATATACAATATGCCCAATGCCTGTAAGGTTGGCGAGGATCGAACCAGGAACGAATGAAATTCCCACATTATATTAACTTTGATCTTCAGAGCACAATTTCTGGATTATTTAAACCTTAGCTTACTCACAAAATACTTCCATATAAGCTTACAGACTTTTTTGTGAGTAAGATTCGCATAAATAACATATACTGCTACTGAGATCAAGATTACATCTTATTGTGAAAATTGTGCTACATTTAGCATCAATGGAAGAAGAGTCCAGAAATCAAAATTTACATTGAGATAGAATAGTTAAGTACTGTCTAGTCCTTTCCAAGAAATTAGAAGTTTTCCTTACAGTATTCTCACATGTTTTGTTTTTATTGAAATTATATAAGTTAATTAAAGAAACTTAGCAACGTGTAACTTGTAATGTTAGTATGTCAGTTTGATCCCACATTATCCACGTTATGAATATACCAAGAAACATATCCTAATTAATATTTAAGGCGACAAAAAAGGGAAATTGACTCTCTTCCTTTGACACAAGCAACTTATTTCATGTTCTTTCTTTTCTACGCTGTCGTCGTTGTTTCCTGTCTTGTAGACGTACACCTGCCTTTTTATCGGCAGTAGCTAATGGAGAAGATCAATCAGTCGTGTGTGTGTCATGAAGTGTTTGTAGGTCAAGTGTAATAATGCATGCTTAGATCACTGAATGTTTAGAACTCAGGGGTATTTAGCAACTCTTTTTTTTTTATTTATTCCCGGCCTCTTTCTCTAAAGAAAATTATATTGCTTATTAAAGAAGTGAGAAATAATCTAGAAGATGCAGTCAGCTATCGTCATGAATTTAGTTATATTCAGATAGGAATTTAATCTGACGACATATGGGTTACTGTGACGAAAGCTGTCATTCAATGTAGCGTTGCTGCTAAACAACCACGTCTTATCCCTCAAGGCATGAGCTACTTCGGGGGAACGCGGTATTTGACTAGTAAACCAGTTATGCATCTCTAGTCCCAGGAGCTGATACGTTTTTTGCCCCTTGGACATGCAGTTGTGTACAGAAACTTCGTTTCCGTAGGGTGGGGAAAAGTGGGTGTTGAAGGAAGTGTTGTAGGAACCCAATGTCTTTAGAAAGTGTCTTCGTCATGCAGTCGGAATGTGAAGGAAGGGAACTGGGCTACGTGCCAAGTGTGTCACAGTTGAGGAGTGGACGCTGAGATGATAAATAGTATTATCCCGAGAGGACCACAGGACTTGCTGTTGTGACGTCTGTTTATGAGCGAAAAGCAGAGGTTCTGAACATTCGTAGTTTTCTGGACTATCGCCAAAAACACGTGGGAAAACGGAAAGCAACCAAAGAGTCAGGTGTGGGAACCTGAGCAGAGGATGGTGTAACGTGTGATGACACTTTGTTAAAGAGGTGTTGTTGCTGATACGAATAGCCAATCACAATTCTCAGGAAGTGTTTAAATTTCTACAGGAAGGTCAAAGGAGCTATATCTTCAAAACATGTGCGCTGGAAATATCAGTTGTCGCTGCAGGCAACAAGTAAATATTACACGTGATCGGGATGGAAATTATTTTACTATCACTGGGATGGTTAAGCGTTTCATAAAAAGCAATCTTTCATTAAACGTTTTGCAATAACAAAAATTCCTATAAGGTAATCAAATCACTATGAGGAAGATATCAGTAATCATTTAGTTACGGGACTGCTCTGCGAATCAATACACAAATTGGTTGAGGTCGCAATTTATACTAAATTCTTTATTATTGCCATCAAAGGAAGAAGAGTCATTAAACTGAGGGAAAACTACAAAAATGACAATAATTCCATACGACTGTGTAGGTGTAAAGGAATGTACTAAATCTTCATTATTATTCGACATACACAGTAATAATGTATCAGGTATTAAAATAATATAAAGTAATAATAAAAAACAATACTTAATTAGATTAAGTGGATATTACTTTTGAAATTGAAAGCATAAATGTACATTGCTCTACATATTAATTTAATTATATTCCATCATCTGTCAAGAAAAGCAAAAGAGTACTACAGGAATTCTTAGAAATTAACACAGTAGAATTTTCAGCACTGCAATGTCTGTACCAAACTGCTTAAATGAACCAGATGTTTTTACGTGCAGAAGGTATGATATTGCAGTAATGTTTGCTGAACAGCATTTAAAGTATCCTTCATTGGTGTTTGAAGCACTTTTTAAAATCTTCCTAAATGTATACCATGTTTTTCTTTTTGTAGCTTGTAATGCACCTCGCGTCATTTATGGGTCACTCGTCCCAAAGGGACCTTTAAAAGCAAGCAGGTATTTCGACTCAAGGACGCACGACAATTTACCGACATATTTTTACCATCACGCGATGTCTCAGTTTCTTTCATTTCTTGTGACAGAAAGTAGCGCAACTGTCAGGGGAACCGGGATTTGGTGAAATTTGGCCCGCTTGTCTCATGCATTATCTCTAAGTTGCTCGTTCCTGTGAGAAAAACAGTCGCACATGGTGTTCGTACATCCTTCACCCAAACACGCTTACTGTGACTCACCTGTTTGCTCCGTATTCTTTCCTCTATGCCTCGAAGGTCGAGAAACAGCAAGTACGCTATAATGCAACGTGGACTAAAGAGGGGAAAGGAGAGGGAACACGGAGGGGGAAGACGCCGTCTGTCTTTCTGTGAGTTACTGGAGTACTCACACTAAGATTATTCTCACCAGGAGATCTTTAGCGTATACTGCTTATCACTAGGATTTCTCTGAAAAGGAACAAAAAAAAAAAAAAGAAAGAAAGAAAGAAAAAAAAACGTTCATTCATAAAGTTAGTCAAATACTGAAGCACAACATCGCTTTCATTGATGACATCTGACAAGCATTCACTAGTTCGTTCAGCAGCTACCGTCACTGCTTAATTGAATGTCCATCACTTCTCTCAAGTTAAGTAAAGAAACCGTGTCGAGGAAATGTTGAACTTTTTCAAGCAACACAGAATAAACTGCCATGTCAGAAATATAGCAAATACTTTCACTTGTAATTAAAAGAATAACAAAATAATTAATAGTTAGTTTATAGATGTTTAATATCAGCATGCTCATTTTCAGGAAAAAAAATTATATTATTTTCATGCGCATGGCGATTTTTTATGTAGTTTAGTTCATTGTATGATCCAATTACATTAATTACTTCGACAGAAGACAGACCAAGAGAATTCTTCGCACAAGGTTTTTGACATACAAAGCAAATCTCAACATATCATTCAGACTTTTAGGCCAAGTAAAAAGCTTAATCGTTCTTCAACCAACAAGATATTGATTCAAGACCTGATGTAGATGTTTGTGAATGTGTTTTGGTGTTAATGAATTTCATGGCCTAGTCTGAGACCGCCAGCCTAGTTAATGGAAGAAAAGGTAGTTTGAAAAAGTTACGTTTGGTCTTAGACCAAGGTTTCTGAATTATCCAACCTTTAGCCTACTAATTGCACTACAGGTTCACGGTTTTTTTTTAATTTAATTTAATTTAATTTTTTTTGTGGATGCGATTCATATAAAAAATGTACAAAATTTTAAAAGTCTAACGCTTTTCGTAACAAGAATATTTTTGTATTCTCTTTTTTGCATAATCAAAAGTACAGTATATGAAGGGATTAAGGCAAAGACATAATTCCTGATATTCTGAGATATTCATAATTCAGATTTCAAATTTCCATGAATCCTGTGGAAGCAAGAATTCATTTGCTATCCTCGCCAACTCGTGTGGTTATTTTCTGACCTACGTGGTAGAATATAATTGAATAACTTATTGTCTTCGTTGTGATATTCTTTTTTTGATATTTTGTAGCACTGCAAGTTATTTCTCCGAGCCCTTTACATACACAGTTCTAAATTTGCTTCGTCTGTATTTACAGATCCATCCATGATGGATGGACGAAAACTCACATTTATTAAATATATTTCATGTTTCTATGCAGTAATAAAAGGAATCATCAAGTACTGCCAAAATACATGAGTTTGTACTGAAAACAGCGAGGAAGATGCTAAACTAAACATACATTTCCCCCCTATTTGATAAGGAACTTCTCTTAAAACAGCAAGAACTAGGAACATCAACTTCAGCATATAGCATCCTTCCTCTCGATATTACTAAACGTAACGTAAGAGTTTGCATTGGATCACAGTGCTTGAGTAACAGTTATGCGAGATATCTGCAGTTCCTGGAACGACTTGTTTTTGTAATAACAATAATAAACAGAAAGCAGATTGTATCAAGTTTGATACATATTCAACTTAATGAAATCTCTGATGGATGAACTTGCGTACCTTTTGATGTTCTTCAAAATACTGCTTATTTTAAACAAACAGGGATTACTTTAAAATCGGCAGGAAACTTATCTGCTTAAGGAATAGCTGTCAGTGATCTAAATCAACTATAAGGATTGGGGAGTACGCATAAATGAACTCAAAATTCTTATTAGGGGGATGGAAAATAGCGCTCGGGAGCTGTTAAGAAAACTGATAAAAGTTGTTTCAACCTTCAGATGATTTCCTCTTACTAAAAATTAGAACAAATGGCACATTTCACTTTTTTTTTTTCTGAAGGAATTTTAAAAACATTAATTTTGAGGTGACTAGAAAACTATTCCATTTGATAGTTTCCAAAACGGAATTTTATAAAGTTTTCCAGTATTACAACTCCTTCGTAAACAAGCAGCTCAACTATCCAAAAACAGACGAAGGAAAAGGGAACGGGCGAAATGAATGAATGTTGCGGTCCTGCTTGAGCTGCCTCTATCTTTCTAGCAAAGAATATTTGTTCCTTTTTATTCACTTTTGACGTATGCAGGGTCAGGTTAAATCCATAAAGGAATTTGTGATTACAATAATCCTATCCTATCTTCTGTAAACGCACATAGTCGCTAGAAGATTACGATCTCGTACATCTAATTTATGTTTCCTGACCAAACTCGGTAGAACGGGCACGATCATCTGAGACAAAGTGTCGGCCAGGTCAACCGACCTAAGGTTGTACTCAGTGTGGCGAACATACCAGTTCTATAGTGACGCACGAACAAGTCTGGTCATGGATGAGCAGTCGTCGTATAAAAAGGAAGATAGGTCAAGGGTTACTTCGCACGTATATCCTCAATGCATGGAGTTTACTTGTTATTAAAGAAATGAGTAAGCACGCCATCTAGCGGCGCAGTATGTATACACATGCGTAGCAGCGTAATGAATGAATGCTTCAGTAACAATGAAACCACTTGTGACGTGCGCCAGCAAAACACAAAACAGCCGTTACGAATTAGCCTTCGCAAAATTCGTTTAAAAATTAAACTTCTTTTTAAAAAATCGCGAATGGTAGATATTTATATAGTATGTTTTCCAGTTTCTCTGCAATTGATATATCTGTAATGGTTGAGACCAAGACCATCCCGTCTCAACTTGTCTATAAACAGTAATTTCGCAATTATTTTTTAAACACATTCATCGTGTTTTTTTCTTGTTTCTCCTTTGAATGTGTGTGTGTGTGTTTTTGTCGTGCACGGACGTATAAATTAACCATTTGGACCTAATAGTACATTCCATTTGCATAGCCACATGAGTTCTAGAAAGAAAATATGAATACAACGAAGTTCTATCCTACTGAAAATCTCCTAATTAACCCTACTTTGCTCATCTTAAATGAAGGGAAAAACATGCTTGGATAGATAATTCAATATCTACAAAACATCTCGAGCAGGCTCTTGTTAGCAAATAAGCAAACACCTTGTTTAATTTTTTATGGACTGTAAACTTCAATTTCCTAGGTCATTCCAAACAAATGTTACTAAAAATCAAAATTTGACTAGCGATTAAAAAGCGAAATTAAATGCATAAGCGCACTTCCTTTTATCGATTGCGCCTCGTAATAAGTAATTTAAATTACTCGTTAAATGGGAAAAAATGAAAAGAAAAGTGCAATACAGGTAAGCATGTAAAAAACCAATTATAAACTCATGCTTCTGTATGCACAAAATTTGCATTCGGAATAACCTTCATAGTACGAGAAAACTGAGATGGAACTGGGTTCTAAATCTTTAAATAGCATCGTTTGGTGACATTTAAATTCGGATTGTGTTATGTGATATGCATAGTAGAAACCGAAGCAATTAAAGATTCCCTCCATGATTTTTTTTCTCTTCATGCAGATGACTGCTTAAAATGAAAGCATACAAATTCACAAAAGATATTCGAATATAAATCATCTTCGAATTATATAACTCCTCACTATATTAGAATGTAATGTTTTTGATAATTTTTGAACCATTCAGCTAGAAAACTAATACATTCAATATAAAATCATATTAACTAAGAAAAAGGTGAAATAAGAAAAATGATGTAAAGAACTCGGGGACTAAAAATATTGAAATCCAGCAAATTCATATAGGAATAGCAAAAGAGGAAGAAAATATAAATGTGCAGTAAGCACAAACTGGATGCACATTTATATTTTCTTCCTCTATGTTATTCCTATTAGAAGCATTTATGTTGTGTCTAGGGTGTTTGCCATTATGTCACTAGTGATTAAGCGGAACTCAAACATGATTCTTAATATTTTTTTTGTATTTTTTGTTCGCCCTAATCCACGATTCTTAATTGTTAAACGTGATTCTCATAGAAGATTTCACGTCGTATGGATGATGACATGTGGTCTGGTGTCTGAAAACTTATCCTGCATGTATTATCAGCAACATCATTCAGTGTAATCTCTCTCTCTCTCTCTCACATACACACACACTCATAAATTAGACAAACCACAGAAATTTTTCTAGTTTTCCATAGGGATATGTTATACAACAAATATAAAAACATCATTCCGATTTTTATTAGTAGAAACATATCCTCAAACAAACCAAACGAGATTTCTCACAAAAAAAATCTAAAATTTAAGAAACTATTCATAATTATCAACATCTTTCTTGATCCTCCATAACTCGGTCAGAAGAACCTCGGTTCGATTCCCGTCCATGATGTGAGGAACCTTTATTTGGTCTCTTTCGACTAAAGATGAGTTAGCCGGTTTCATACGGAGGTAGGGTTTTTTTTTCACCCAGAAAGTCGGGTTTTTCTTCCCCCAGAACATGCAAACCGGTCCCGCGAACACATGCCTCTACAGTCATAAATACTTATCCCCCCATGAGGGGGGGATAAACTCGCCCTAAGGGACGGGGGAGAAAAGGGAGGAAACTCCATAAGAATAAATAAATAAAAAACATCTCCCTTAGAGCATGTGTATCTTATGAGAGGTACTTTTTCTAGAGAAAACACTATCTGTCGAACATTTTGCTTCCGTGGATAATGGTACGTACTCCTGATGTTGTAATGGGAATCTATAATTCTGCGAACCACGTGGTTTTCTGCAACAACGACTCTCGGATGCAACTGAACAAAACACGTCTGAAATTCGTCCTTCAAACCGACGAATACAAACCGCTGCACAACAGACAAAAAAGGAGGAAAATGGGTGAAAACCTGAACCGTTCAATTTCTCTTTATATGCAAACACTTTACAATATGGATAGAAGCATGCTGCAGACATTCTCTTTAATTTATTAAATGTTACTATATTGAGATGAAATACCCAAGCTATTCAAACATAGCAAGATGATATTTTTTAAACCTCCTAAACAACTACTCCAATTCTCCCAAGTTTCTTTTCATATACTAACTTTAACCCTTCAGTCAAGCTTAATTTAAGTCTTCATTTCTTTTCTTTACTTTTTTAAATTGCTCTGTCTATTATCATTTCATCCCTTACTTTGCACAACTTCGAAGAGTTCATGTCATTCTAAAGCAGGTCAGTTTCTACTTCGTATTTAGTATCCTATTTTCAGAATCAGTCAACGCAATATTTATCCTTAATTTGGAAAGATTTGGATTTGAATTCCGCCTAGGATGCAAGGAGCGTTTATAAAAGACTTCCCAACCGAATGCGAGTTAGCTGGTTTCATACAGAAATAGTAGTTGTATTTTACCAGAAAGTCATTTTTTCCCCTACTTGATAGACAAACTGACCGGCGAACACATACTGATAATGCCACTGAGACATGATACACTATTCTATTCTTATAGCCTTATTTGATTCATTTGCAATTCCAATTGATACCGATATTACGGACAACATAGTGCTAAGTGATTTGTATTGCCAATAATATTCTCGCTGCATAATACGAATACCATTCCAATTCTTTTTACTTCCACAAATTTCATGACATTCTGCTCTTGAATACATGCCATCCATGATATACATTTCCCTCCCATGTTATTTTGTTCTGCGATATCATTACATTTTCTCTAGGACTTGTCTTTTTATTCATAGCGGTTTTCATTTTCATTGATAAAATTCCAGTCGTTAATTGTTTTGTTCATGGTTTCCTTTTGATACAATGCCACTGATACTCCTTTTTGTTTACGAACTTTTGTTTATTCCAAATGCATACAGCCAGCTAATATTTCTGCAGTAGACATTTTTATGTTACTTGTCAAGAGACGACCGAAAACAAAATGGCTTATAAATAATAACTCTTCTGTCAAACAAGTGATAAAAGAAAACTAATTTTTACTGCTGGTACATGTAGTTTACACGGCGTGATCATGTGTTTGATGACGTTTTCTGTTTATTCCAGAAAAGAATCTTACTAATTACATTTGTATATATGAATAAATGTTACATTTATTTGTATGGATAAAATAGAAGTTCTCTATTTAAGATATTTTATTTCATTCTTAATTCCTATGAACTAAAACGCAGCTAAAAATGCTCCTTTCATAGAAGAAATGTGAATTTCGGTTTCCAGTGAGAATAGTGCAGATGTTCTCTCCCCCTCTTTTTTTTATAACGCAAAACAGACTCCTCAATTTCTCTTCATGAGTGGTTTTCGTATTAAGCAATCATTTCTTATTCTACCAACTGTTTTATTCTCATGATGTGTTTTCAAAATACTTGCATGTCTCACGAGATCATTTTCTTCTTACCATCAATATCTTTTTTTTTTTTTTTTTGCTGATGTGTGTTGCTTCTTTCGCTTTCCCTCATTTCTCCAGTCCAAAACGCTGATTAAACTCTATGTACAAATAAAATTCCGTGGTTCTTTTCTTCATTTTTTATCCCCCAGAACTTCTCCCTAGTCTTCGCTGTTCTCTTCATCTCCTTTCGGTGACCCTCAGCTACGATACAGTATGCGGGTTATTTGCTGCTGTCAAGGTACCCTTGGCGTTTCTGCCGTTGGTTCTGTCACGCCCCGATCGTCCTCTTGGTATTTATATTGTACCGCCGTTAGCGTGGGTTCAGGTGGCCCCCTAGACAGACACAGTTACCGAGTAAAAAAAAAAAAAAAATGATACTCCCCCAAATAAGTATCCATGGAATTAAGCGGAATATTTTCAGTATAATGAAAAATTTGAAGAAGGAACAGCCCACTTTAGCTGTTTATTATTATTATTATTATTATTATTATTATTATTATTATTATTATTATTATTATTTCTAGTAGTTTCTATAGTACATGCTACTAGAGAAAATCATGCAAAAATATTTAATTCTGTTAAACATACACATATACACTTTTAGTCGAACCTACAAACTCAAGGAACTAACTTTTCTTCCACTTTATTTATTCATTCTGCGTTTATTCTTTGTAGCTAGTCTCCTTCGTGAGAAAATGGCCAAACGCTCTTTTACCTGTACTAACAGTATGTAGAAAGCGCGATTTAGACAATGTGTCGCTATCCTGTCCCAGATAATACAATAACACATTACGTTATTATTTCAACATAAGTTAACGACAGTAAATGAGACATAATATTGTCTAATACCTTTGTCACGTTCAAATGTGACGAACATTTTTAAATTTGAGGAGCTGTAAAGAAAAGATACAACTACCATAATAAAAAATAAATTAAATCGCCAACAGTATTCGATAAATGCAAATATAAAGACAAAAGAATTCTAAGAGCTGTGGAATTCTACCCCTATCCCTCTCTGAACGTTCATAAAGAGAAAATACATAAAGAGAAAAAACAGCACTTTCAAAAAATTAACATGCTCTGACAGATTTTTCGAGAAAAGCAATAATAAAATTTCTTAATTCGTGAGAGTGCCTTGCACATATCCATATGATTTTTTATTCGAAGGTCATATACAGTTCTACATGCAGTACTATTTGCTAAACTCCTCTAAGTTCATTTTCGCTAAACGTTGAAGGGAAATATAAGCAGTTGTTGTTAAGTTTCAAATTTTATCGGATAATTTCATCAAAAGCCATCTGGAGACGTCGAATTAATTGTGACAAAATTTCAAAATAACTGCAAGGATCGAACCATAAACCTTCAAATATTATAAAACGCAGACTAGTTGGCAAGAAATTGCCATAATCGAATATTTCAATCGAACATATCGAGTATTTCAAGTCCATCAACTGTTCATAAATAACCCTTGAATGTGACGCTTTTCAAACAAACCAAGACTTACAGTATCGAGACATACGGGATCAGATTCATGCACGTTTACTTTTCAGTTCAATTATATGAATCCCTATTACACTTAAGTTAAATTCTTGTAACACATGGCTTAACATCTCTTTATTTCAAATGATTTTGGTTTTGGTGATTCATGATTAAAAAAAAAGAATTTAAATAAATAACAGAGTTCTGCAGAAGGGGAAAAAAAAATATAAAAAAAAAATAAAAAAAAAAATAATAAAAGTTCAAATTTTATTACGACTGAAATCGTTAACAGGAGAAACGAATTATGATTATACGCGAATTGTCCATGTGCGATTCATGGCGTGGCAAAGTATATTGATGTTTAGGTGCACCACTGCTCTTGCTTATGGTCATCCAGTTACAATATACAAATTCAGAAAACAAAAGGTCAATATCACCTCTTAATATACTGTCATTCTCATGTTCTGATTCGACCGATCACTTGCATGAGACTGAAATCGTCTTAAGGCGCTTAAAAAATAAATAAATATAAATTATATTAAAAAAGTACATGATCCAGTAAATTAAAAATGCAATATTAAGTGAAATCAAAGCGTAGTGTAATGAATTCAGTTTATACCGCTAATCCCAATGAACTAAGGAGGTTTTCATTTCTAATTACTTTTTACGAGTATTTCCTATGCAATGTTTCATCTTCTGTATAGTAGTTTACCTCTTCGTAAAAAAAGAAAATGAAGGGTTAATTAAAGTTCAAATATTTCTGCTTTTACTTTTAAATATTTAGTTTAATGTTTTTTGAACTGGCAACAGTTACTACTCATAGGTTTAGTTCGATTTTTAGCCGAACCTGATCGCTAGCACTCAGGTAAGTTAGAACTTCATAAATAGCACCAGTGCTATTATTATTCCTGCTCGGAAAAGCTTTCAGATAAGAGAAGGTTGTAAACAGATACCGAAGGCATATTCAGTCACGTGGAGGCCATGCATGTAAAAGTGAACTGCATAGTGATGCTGTAAAGTCTCTTCCCCCACCACCGGGAGTCATTATCGCAGACAGCAAGACTGGCTACTGTATAGAGTGAAGAAGGTTTTCTGATGGCTATTTCTAACAAAGCTAAATGGAAAACGACCATCATAGACCGCGGTATTTATTGTGCGCATAGCTGCACGGTTGCAGGGGATAGTGTATCATCAGGCTACATTAACGTACATTTTAGCAACCACAAATGGCTAATTTAAAACGTTTGATGATTATTTGCTTCTTGGACCTGATTAAGGATTTCGGTATCGTCGATGCAATTTGGTGGCTGTGTGACTGTATCTTTAGAAACTCTTAATTATACCAGTTAAGAAAAATAGAATTAAAAGACTGAGGCGAGCAAAGGCCAATTAATTGTATGTTTTCTTTTTTTTATGTTATTTTAAAAAAATAACATACAAAAGAAACTAGAAGCTTGTCGTGATAATTCAACTATTTAAAAGAAGGGTAAAATATCGATTTCCCACCAAGTAGCTCATTAATTTCCAAACTTTCTGTAGTAGTGCCTATCGATCAAAGGAACTTTTTAGTGCTACCTTAATCCCTATTTTACGAATAGTTACATATGATCCTGCTTTTCATTAAATAATTTTAGCAAATAACAACGGTAATAAGTTAATTGTAATCCTACAAAAGAAGGGTTAAAAAAAAAACCTATAACATAACAGTGTCATATGTGAGTAAGTGGTTAATGAGAAGGAAGAATCTATTAAGAAGTTTTTTTTTTTTTTTTTTTTTTTTGAACATATCGAATGACGAATCCAGTTAGTGTTGAGACCTATGACTGTAGTACTAGTAACAGTATTTCATGTGGCAGTGAATTTGAAGCTATCTGCTGTGAGGTGGAATCTAGCAAGATTAGTCATTTCGATTTTACTAAGGCTTTTGACAGAATACAGCATGGAAGACTGTTGCATAAATTGGAGAATATGGGTTTGGAATATAAAATATTAGTGTGGATAAGAGGATGGCTGACTGAGAGATATCAAAATTGACAATTGACATTTATGACTTAAGGGGTGAAGCGAAAAGCTTTTCATATTCCCTGTTGTCTGTTACGGTCACAGTGAGGGAAAATATTATGAACAGTTTGCTCGTCGCCCAGAATGGGCATGGAGATTATACATCACTAAAGGAAGTTAAAATGGCTTTTGGTGTTTTGAGTTTGAATGTATCCATAGGCTCATAGGCTACAGTTTGCTGAACTAGATCATTGGGATGAGTGGACGTCTTTAGGAAGAACTTTTCAGCTAAAGTTTGTAGGAAGGAGAAGATATAAGGAATATTTGTATCTCGGTGAAGTTGATGATTTCTGACGAACCATGGGGCGTTTGGGATCATTCTCAAGCATTTGTTCTGAACCCGTTGCTATTTGATAATATTTGTAGTGGAGGTGTGGCTCCAGGCTGGAGAAGAATAAGTAACTGTAGGACGAATCGTCAGCTGGTATAAAAGCAGTTTGATTCTGATGTTTAGCTTGCTGCTTCTGTTTATTAGGGGATAGATCTGAGCGATGGCTTTAGATGCCTTTGTACATGTAGCCTTGATGTGTTGGCTAAAAGTTAATTTTTTGTCGAGGACGACACCTAGGTATTTTGTTTCCGTCTGCCAGGGAATTTTGGTGTTGAATAATAAGGTCGATATCTCCTACAGGAGATATCGACCTTTTTGTGAAGAGAATAGCTGAACTTTTTAGGGGATTTATTTGCAGTCTCCATTTGGAGAACCATCTTTCTAATTTTAGAAGGTTTTCTTGAAGTTTTCTAGTAACGAAATGTGGTCGGAGAGATCAGACTAATAATGCTGTGCCATCTGCATACAGGGCCATGATGGATGACATTGGGTTGTGCGGGATATCAGACATGTATACAGAGAACAGCAATGGAGCCAGTAGTGATCCCTGTGGCACTCCGGCCAAGATGGGTCGGTGAGATGAGGTAGTGCCGTTAATCTTGACTTGCATGGTCCTGTTTTGAAGATATGAACTAACTAAATGTGTCAATTTCATTGAGATACCAGCTGAGATAAATTTATGCAGCAATCCAAAATGCCATATTTTGTCAAATGCTTTGGATAGGTCAAGGAAAACAGCTCCCGTGTATTGACGCCAGTTGTAGCTGGTAGTAATGTATTCCACTATCTGTGGATTTGGTGAGTAGTACTGTGGTATTGCCGAAAACCGAACTGCTCTTTAGGAAGGATGTCTAGTTCATTTATTGAGGCTTGAAGACATGCGAGGATGATCTTCTCGCAGTCTTGCCTAGGTTGGAGATGAGACTGATTGGACGATAATTTTGAGATATCAAAAAGTGGTGTACGGAGGATGTGAGTCTGCAAGATTTAAGATAACTAGTGGTGTACCACAAGGATCAGTCCTTGGTCCACTGTTATTCAATCTGTACATTAATGATATTGGCAAGAATTTGACAGACGACATACAGCTATTTGCTGATGATGTAAAGATAGGTAGGGTAATCAGGAATGCCTCTGATACAGTACTTGCAGAATGATTTGAATAGGCTGGAATTGTAGGCATGGGAGAATGGACACCAGTTTAACGTCAATAAATGTAAAGTCATGCACTTTGTCGTTATTAGATATCCAATGTCGTATTATATTGGTGAGATTATATTAGAAGAAACTAATGAGGATAGGGATCCTCATTAGTTTATATGTTAGATGTTAGTAGATAGGATGTTGAAGTTCAGGGACCATGTAGCAAAAGTTGCAAATACTACACAAAAGATAATTGCAATGCTGAAACGAACTTTCACGTGTAAAGATAAGGATGTAATTTTGCCTCTTTACAAGGCTTTGCTAAGACCTCATTTAGACTATTGTGCGCAGGTCTGGTCTTCTGGTTTCCGTTGTGATTCTGATACAGTGGAGAGAGAGAGAGTGCAAAAGAGAGCGTTAAAAATGATATCAGGATTGTGGAATACTGATTATGAAGACAGATTGAGAATTTGTAGACTGCACACTAGCAAACATGAGATGAGATACATTAGAAAGATGGACGATATGATTGAGACTTACAAACTTCTGAAAGGATCAGTGTGAATTATGGACGCTGAAAACTCCAAGTAAGACTATCTTACTCTTGGGTAATTATACACTGTGTGTGATCAACTTCCAGAGATAAAAAGGTATAGTGTAGTCATCAGAATTAAGAAAACGGTAACGGCAACAAAATGATGGAATGAAATCTTGAGCCAGAGCAGACGATAGGTTCCAGGTTTGATAATCTTTATCATGGGAGATGAGACCCGACAAAATGATATGTTCTTCCCTTCTTTATTCGGGAGGTAGCATTCATGATGTGATGTAATGTGGAAAATTGAGGTGAGCTGTGGTGTTGGCAGTAGTAGTAGTAGTAGTGGATAATGCCAGAAAGTTCAATGATGGATAATAGATAGAATTTGGATGCCTGTAATTGGTAATACATTTTATAGTACCTAGACTCCGGATGTTGATAATGTACATGTCAAAGTATTGTTTATTATTATTAGTTTATTTAAATACATGGAATTTTGTGGTTTTTGATTATTTATTTCAGTATAATTTTATTGAGTTTTTTTTTTGGCAATGTTTCATACATATTTGATATTTTTTGAAATGTTTTGTTTGGTTTTGAGTTCATTTTAATACTAGTGACTCTATAATTTGGTATCCTAACTTTAATGAGAAGTACTGGGAAGATCTATAAAGTAATAAAATAGGGCATGTAGCATGGATGAAAGACCTGTGGACAAGACTCCGACACATGAGTGCCCAGACGCCAATCCAAGTGTGGTCTCGATAGTGCCCCTATAAGCTGATATACGACTCCCTCCAGACACGATCTGGCAGAGTAAGCAATAGCAGGATTATCGCATGATCAGACAGCCTCCTGAAGCGTTTATCAACAGGTTTGGTATTGTTTTTCAAAAAAGTATTTCATTTAACTAAAGTTTAACTAATACGTTGTATAACTTATTAAGTTTAAATAAGTCTGTATTAAAAATATAGACTATGCATTTATAGTATATAAAATAATAATAATTATCCGACAATGTTAATCATTAGTCAACAGTATGAATAAAATTATTATAAAATAATAAGCTGCTGCATCTGAACACAATGCCCACAGTGTGATAGCGTCGCTGCCCGCAAAGGGAGGGATGTGTACATTGTGGAAAACAGCAACAGGGAAAGTAACAGTGGGGCGAAACTGATAGGACTTGTTTCGAAAGATATGCCCCCGCCCCCCGAGGTTGCAAACGAAATTCATATTTCGAAATGTGACAAACTACCGAACTACTGAAGTTATTCTGAATTTTCATGTAGCTCCTGATGAGAAAACAAAGTGTACTTCAAGTAGTGCAATGCTAAAGTAACTCATGACGAAGGTCATGCACGTTCTATAAGCTATCATAATAATTTCATATTCAGTAACGTCATTTTAGCAACAATGCCTAATCAGCAGAAAATTAATATTTTATCCATATTTTAATTTAAAAATATGCAAACTGTTATGATTATTTACTTCTAACTTCGATACGAATATGATGGAGCTACTAAAGTTTTCATGCGAGAATTATGTACTGAATGCTATCCATGCTTGTTCTTCAACCCATCCGTCCCTTAGGAATAGTGGAGTCACTTGATTAGGGATAACAGGGGATTAATACACACATACAATAAAACGGGCAGGTATGCCTGTTTTAAGGTACGCAAAACCCGAGTTTCAGGAGAAAAAGCCTCCACTTCTGTATGAGATCGGCTAATTCACCAATTGATTGAAAACACCTGATAAAGGTTTCGTCATGGACGTCAAATTCCGGCACAGATGGGATTCGAACCGGGGTCTTTCCAAGCAATGGTCTCGTCTATACAAACTGAGCTATGGAGGCTTTGCCTATCAATACTACTCACTCTTTAAAAATCTACAGAAAAATAAATCTTCGAGTAATATAAATATTCCTTGAGTGTCTACCGTTAATACCCTTTTTAGTCATTTTTTCAAGACGAGATGAGTTAATACTCTCAGATGTAAGTTGCAACCACTTCTCTGCTTTATTATTAACTAAGTGTTCCACGGTCTGCTAATGCAGCCAACTATAAACTGATGATTTGGGAATTGCCCTCGAGTCATTTTCTCCGATGACTCGGGGATTTCTAGATTATTATAACAAATTAATTTTCAGACTATCCCTCTATCCCAATAAAGTGACATAACGGTTTATTTAGAATGCTATATTCTAGACCTAATGCTAATGATAATAGTGCTCTAAAAATGATGACCACTTCGGAGTCAATTTTGAGCACCATAGAGCAAGGCCTCCGTTTCTTACCGTCGCTTCTTACGTTAACGGAAGATATCGCTTTTCAAGGGCACTCCAAATATACTTTCGGGAAACAAAACATTTCTCCATTCGAGGGTATAGCAATAAAGCAATTCCACAGGTTGGGCACTGGATCGTAAGGAACCGAGCCAGATGGTGCGAAACAGGAGGTTTCGCAACCAAGAAGCGAATAATCTTACTTTCTCTGCCGGACTGTTCCTAGAGAGTCCAAGTATAATGGTATACAAGAAGAAACTATGGAGACAATGTATGGACAGTAGATTGGCTATTCAATCGCGAGTTCACGAGCATTTCAAGTAGTGCAATACACTGCATTTAATTCTTTCTATCACTTTCTTTCTCACGGAAGGCACCGACTGATGTGCTATAGGGACCAAACCTCTTGAGAGTGAGTTTGATATACATTAAAGAAGTTTATATAGATACTAGGGGGCTCCGCCCCCCCCCCCCCCGGCGCCTGGTGTCTACATAGTCCTCTGCGATTGCGGCAAACCGTACTATGGTCAAACGGAAAATTCCATCGAACTCTGTCTAGAAGAGCATAAAAGAGACATTTCCTACAACAGAACTCGGGCTAACGCCTTGTCCAGCCATGTATTATTTTCGGCAAACTGTAATGAAGAAGGCCTATAACATCAAATACGCTGGGATTTAACTAACAACGTTCACAGATCTTATGATGAATTAGGGAGACGGATTCTAGAATCTAAGCATGTTGCAAACATTGTGCGAATACAGGAATATTTCTCGAGACTAACAAATCCTTCATTTTCTCAAACTTCAATGCAACTTCGGCTTAATGTCAATCACGATTATACATATCATTCTGCTGAGCAGACTTTCAGCTAGAGAGCGATAAAAGGAAACGGGTATTTCGGCCTCCCCTAGAATCATAAATAGTTGTTATAATAAAGTCAGAATGTCTAGCCTTTTCATTCCCATTTTCATCAAGTGAAATTTCCAAGTCAATCTATGCATTAGCCCTTGCAGTATGATGATGTGTGTACTGTCACGCTGATGCTCAGCTGAAATATTTCCATACATTCATCTGATTTTGAAGAATATGCATCAATTCGTAACTCTATATTACAGCTTTCTAAAATATGGTGTCCAGTTATACTCGTAGCAAGCTGGGCACCACGAAGCAAGCCAGAGTATTTGGATGATGTTTCGCTCATATTCAGTAGCCCTTTCATGGAAAATGACGCCATGGATTTCAGAACATAATGTTCTGATATAAACTTTTACATCTGTGAATGCGTTGAACTCTTAGCTTAAAAAAAAAAAAAAAAAAAAAAACACCGAATGGATGAGAGGAGAACCGGACTATTTTTTTTTCTTTTTTCAGCACTCTCCTACCACTTTCCCCTACTGAAAGTGGTCAGCCTGATTGTATTTTAGGTTTCTTTTCATCACACTGTTTTTTCATCTTTTAATAACGTCGGGCATTTATCTCGGATATCGGTATGCAATAATCGGACCAACTAACTAATGACTAAATATGGCAGCCTAGGAAAATACCTCACTGGATGTCGGTTAATATTCACTCTATAATATTCACCATTTCCTGTACTGTAAGTCATTTTGTTTGCATTCCTTACCTCCGGGAAAATATTTCATCTCACAGTAGCCTTGGCTACTTCGGCCATAATTCTAACCAACAACTGTACCTGCCTTGCTGTGCACAGATATTGAAGTACAGCAGCGAACAAATTAATCCGAACAAGCCGAATTTTCGTTACATTTTTGGTTTTTGTTTCAGTTCACTATAAATTTGGTTTTGGTTTTAGTTCACTATTTTGGTTGAGTTCTCCATCTTTTAACTGTCTGTACGATTTTTATTAATAGTGCAGTGCATTTTTAATAGTTTAAACAAGTTGAGTTTCGTCGTGATTTATTCATTTTGTGTAACTATAAAATGGATACATCTCCAAGAAAGCGTTCCAAAATATGTACTCTTTCTCAGCACATATCCAAGACTCAAAGACAAATTGCTAATGAATATGGTGTTGGTTCGAGTACTGTTAATGCGATTTTAAAGAGATTTAGGGAGACAGACACCTTTTCTCCTGAGAGAAAAGGAAAATGTGGGCGAAAAAGAAAAACTATACTTATTCAAGATCGCTTACTAGTTAAGGAAAAGCAAAATAAATCCAAGATTGTCTGCTGTAGACTTAAATAGCGACTTGGAAGCTAGTGGGATTAACATGACAGCCCATTGAAGATTACTGGAAGCAGGGAGGACTGCCCACGGACAAAAAAAGAAACAATTGTTGACGAAGGCTATGCAGAAAAAATAAGCTCCAGTGGGTAAAAGTGTACAAACTTGAATGTTGAAAAATGGAAGAAGGTCATATTCTCAAATGAGAGCCATTTCTTTGTTCAAGAAGAGCGAGTACCCTACGTTTGCAAATCAACGGCTGAGAAGACTTCTCCCGCCTATCTTCAACAAACTCCTAAACACCAGCTAAAGAGGTTGTTTTATACATGACAGTCCTGGATCGCTTGTGCCTCTTAACTGTATGATGAAAAGTAACCAATACATAAAAATATTGGAGAAAAGAGTGGTCCACAGATCCAGAAAGAAAAAAACTCATCTTCCAACAAGATCTCGCTCCATGCCACACTTCTAAAAAAGTGAAAGAATTCCTCGAAAATCACAACATCCAATTGCTTCAATGGCCAAGTAACTCTCCTGTCATTAACCCAATAGACAAGTTGTGGACCATATTGAAAGAGATTTGGAAAATTAAATTGTGATACAAAGGATAACTTAATACAATCCATTGTAAACGCATGGTTTTGAGATACAGAAATAGGAAAACATCTTCTACGTTGGTAGAGTCATGTCCAAAAGAATTAATGAACTTATTAGGAACAGAGGAGCACATATAAATTATTAGATAAAGTTAGGGTTTAATTTTTGTACTTATTTTGTTGCGAAATTAAAATTTTTCTTTAAAATGTGAATGTTTAATTTGTTCGCTACTGTATGTGAATATTTCGAAATTTAAAAGAGCTTACGAGAATAATCCTCAGCATCCGAGTTTTCTTGGTATGCAATACCTAGTGCAACTAGTTAACAGAACTCTGCTCCAATGAGCCTACGAATTCAATTAAAAAACAAAAACTAGATTAAGAGAAAATTTTCTCTTATTTTGCTATGAAAGAATAACAGATATTTGCTCCTCTTTCTGAATACTTTCATTTCAGAGCTAACTTGGACATCGATCAGTTTCACGCACTTGCTATTATGTCGAATTTCGATTTACAGTCCACTAATGAGCGTTAAAGATTGCTTGGTGCCAACTTTATTACTGTTCATTAGACACAAGGGTTACTCTGAATGTAGAAACTAATGATTTGCTTATACGGCGACTTCCTTGTATAGGTTCTTAATGATGCTGCGGCAGATGGAATAGTTACAGTGATATATGTATACTGAGCACACACGCACTTTACAGTACTCCAGAGAGAAGCTCCCGACAAACTGGTAAGATGAAGTACTTCACGCTGCTACACTTTCAACGCCACACTCGGGGTTCATTTGAAGAATGTGCCTTTCACCCAGTAAAATCACGTTATTATTAAATGTCTGGTTTCCAATAGCTCGGCCCTTTTCCGTCATATACTGGCGGCATTCCTTCTAAAGATCTCCAGTAGATTTATAACGAGTAATTGGATAGTCCAGTAGGACAGCACGTCAGTAATGAAGGGCAATAATGTCCCTCAGCAAACGACGGAAGAAGACAGCCCACACTACACCGCTAAGACTGACATTAGGCATAACAATTGATCTTAAGGCCATCTGGCCTCCTTAGCGGTATTTCTTGCTTCCACCAGTACAGAAAATCTAGGTTCTTTATTACAGAGCAAAGTTCCTCAGGTGACAATGGTTTCAACGACCTTCGCTGTCAACCCCCAAATTAGAACAGTTGTAAAAGCATTGAACACACAGCACCATATCAGCGGGGTTATCCATTCCCGCAAGCAAAAATGACGGACAACGGAGATTACGCTACTACGAAGTTCCCATTAGAGCAGCGAGTGGGCGGGCAGGTGTAGACATTGGGATTTAAGACAGGCGCGGTTTATGAGGGCTAAATGATCTTTTTGTGGGAGTGACCCACCCCCAAACTGTGTGTGTGTGTGTGTGTGTGTGTGTGTGTGTGTGTGTGTGTGTGTGTGTGTGTGTGTGTGTGTGTGTGTGTGTGTGTGTGTGTGTGTGTGTGTGTGTGTGTGTGTTCGGGGATGGGGAGGAATAGACATGTGTAAGCTACTGTCTGGATATTCCAACTTTTTTTTTTTTTTTTGAAATTTGATTATAAGGTACCAACTTTAAGTTATGCATAGCCCAAGGAAAGAGAAATCTCGTAGAGAATCAATTCTCTGATAAAACATAAAAAATAAAATATTATTTAAAAATACTAATTTTCGAGTTTAAATGCAGACATACCAAAGCATGCGATAATCTCTTGCAAAGTGATTAAAATTGCAATTCACTTTCTTCAGATGAAGATGTAACATACAGGTATAAAAGACCCAGCAAAGACAGAGTTAATGTTAATATAGCTCGGCTGTAGCCAGAGAAACCTTAAGGTAACTTGCAGTCGAATCAGAATGCAATGTCGATCATTAACATCTTTGAGCGTCTCCAGAAACTTCAAAATTTTTGTCGAATGGACTTGGATGGTGGCCTTCAGCTGCACCAAAGACGTTACTCTGTAGCGGCAAAGCCTACCAAAGCATCATATGATTAGCGGATGTTGCTATTGAGAAATTATATAAAAAAAATTGAATTCGACTGCATCATAGTGTGGTAGAATACAGGTTTACAAGCGTCTCGGCTCCTTCCATGGACATTATGTTCCAAAAGAAAATATTACTTATTCAGTTATATTTATGGTATGAAAATCGGTTTAAGAAATATGTAAAAATTCTCTTTTTATAGTTCCCTCCCAACTCTCTAAAAATACAGTTTTTGACATGTAGTCATTGAAAATTTGATACTGCAGTGGTTTTCTGGATCACAGTATTATACAAACATGAATGCACAATGGCCCAAATATTATCCAAACTTTTCCGCTATTAAATGCTTTCGTGAATACCGACTTCCCGACATGAACATTTCCTTTTGTTAGAACTTCCCACCTGCAAGAGAAGGTTCCCAGAAGTTGATTGTTGCTAGCGGATATTTCAGTTTCTATTCCATACACATAGTGCGATGCGTACATAGGCATTATCCTGTTCTCTCCTAATAGGTAACGGACTACACCTCCTTTATCAGTTCATGCACTTCTGTGGAATAGTCCCACCCACACTTGGGACAGCTTAGTAGAAAACACCCGTGTAGTAGGCGCTCATTTAACTAGTACAATAAAGGGAAGGGAGGCAAATGTGATAGGTATGGATGTTTGTGCCACGTGACCATGTCACAATTTAACATCACATGAAAGAAAATGCTTCGAATGAACGGTACAGGAAAGAGCAAATTCAAAAAAATTCCCTTCAAATTAACTCGCCATTGGGGAACTCCCTAAAAAAAATAGCTCATCGGCTTGGCAAAAAAATAAAATAAAATAAAATAAAATGATATTCAACTGTTACAATTCAGATCATGCTGGTGACATAAAAGTTCCAAGTGAAAAGGGTTGGGTTGTAGATGTCATACAATTCCTTTATATCTAAAGGCTATGAAGAGTGTTTATGTCAATCTACCTTAGTGTTCAAGGCACGGTTTGTGTACTTTTGAAGGTTTTGAGAACCAGACTTTTCGGAAGGTAAACGGCTGTGATCAGGGACGACGCCAGATTAGATTGCGCCCTAAGGCAAACAATTAAATATCGCCCCTAATGGATTATAAGACAAAAATATAAGAAAATCTCTAATTGCTATTTTGTTCTTATTACAAGAAAACATTAATGCAAAACAATTACATAATAATATTAATTAAGTATTACTTAAATTCATTGCCGAAATGAAGCTTATTAGCTCTTTATACTTAATTAAGTATTTGCTATACAGGGATATCGCACAATAAACTGTTTATAAGCTCTTCTAAATTTAAATTATAAGCTATGTCCGCCTCTATCGATATAGTTGCTAGACTAACCAATCTTTCTTGGGTCATTGCTGTTCGCAAATAATTTTTAATCAGTTTAAGCTTGGAAAAAAACGTCTTTCCGCACTTGCTACACTAACAGGAATTGTTAGCGTAGCGACTGCGCCTACCGCAATATGTCTGAAAGAGCGCCCTTATTAAGCCGAGCAGTGAGGACAAACTGCCTCTATGCTACACACTGTCGAGGGTGCTGCCTGAGTACCCTCAGTTTTAGTTGAAGAAGATAATATTTTCTTGTCCAGGCCTTCCCAAACAAATGGCACTTGTTTTCCCAACTATTCTGCGAAAACTTTCCACGTGTAATTGGATAAACAATCCAAAACTGCACACAAAAAATAATAGTAAAAACACTCTTAGAAATTCAGAAAGAAAATGGTAACTTTAAGATTATCTTTAATGATTTTAGTTCCTTTTTCCCCCTTACTCCATATCTCATATAATGTTACAGAACTTCAAACCATCCCTCTCCAATGTTACAAATAGCGTAATTATTTTAAAAACAAACAAGAAAATGATCGCAGATGTTCATTAAAATGTGCATTTTAAGGTACATAGTAACACCATTCATTATCACAAATAATGATCAACTCAAAGGCATTTATTGGCAAAACACTAAAATTTGCCATTAAAAGTCCGATTGAAATAACTTGAAAAATTGTAATACTCATCCTAAATAACAAATTTCATTAAACAGTCAAATGTAGTAGTCTCATATTATTTTTTCATATCTTGCACTTCTGTTGCTTCATTACTCTGCCCTTCTCACTCCGAAGTTGAAGCTATTTCGTTATTTTACAAAATGAAAACTCACAATCACTACGCACAAAAAGAACTAGCAATAACGCTCCAGCGCTATTACAAGCCAGACTACGAATCCTATTCCAGACCGGCCAACAAGCTGACGAGTTTTGGCATGTTTAGGAACATTCAGCAGCGCAAATGTGTACAAAAAATCTGTTGATTTCGGAGTTTGGTGAAATTGTGATTGGCTAAATCCCGAACTCCAAAAAAAGAAAGAAAATTATAGCTCGTGTGTCGGATTTTTGCCGATCAATTTGGTCGATGTGCGAAGAAGCCAGCCATTTCGCGAACTGGCGGATTTTAGACCTAACACACGCACACGCACGCACGCACGAACGCACGCGCGCGCACGCACGCACACACACACACACACACACACACACACACACACACACACACACACACACACACACACACACACACAATTTAACTTTTCGGCCATTGCGTAATTATTAGTTCGAATCATTTTGCCAAATTTTGCTAATAAAATTGTTCTGATTTGAAATAAAAATTGAACTACACGAACAGTCTTATGTACAACCTATATCCCATTTATTAAATTCTATCCGGTCAGAATGTAATTATTGCAATATACAATTTCGAAATATTTTCTTATTTTTGCTTTTGCAAACTTTCCAAATGAAATAAAAATTGAAATAGCATGACTAACTGTTGTGTTTATTACAAATATCAAATTTCAATACAGTCAATCAATCCAGTCAGCCAGAGTCCTGAGATGACTTGTGTCCGGACGGAATTCGAATCCGCAGTTATTGGTTGGGGAGTGCATACATTAACCACTTGGCAATCAGGCCGAAAATTTTCTTCAATTAAAAATAATAGAACAATTTTTATGCAGAAACATGCATAATTGCGAGTGATCTGAGCTACTTTGATTTTTCTTTACGTCAGTTGAAGATAAAAAAAAAAAAAAATTTGTGTGTGTGTGTGTGTGTGTGTGTGTGTGTGTGTGTGTGTGTGTGTGTGTGTGTGTGTGTGTGTGTGTGTGTGTGTGTGTGTGTGTGTGTGTGTGTGTGTGTGTGTGTGTGTGTGTCGATAAACATATACCTACAGTTAACAGCCTTTGTTTCAGAAAAGTGATGATTGACCGAATCACAGCAATTATCCAACGCATATGAGGCGATGCAATTTTTTAATTTATTCATGTGGGGTTCTTCCCGTTCCTCAACTGTCCCTTAGAACTGATTGAACCATCCTAGTGAGGGATTAATTATGTATTTATGACTATAAATCCGTGTGTGTTCACGGGGCCGGTTTGCCTGTTCTGTGGAACGATAAACCCGAGTTTTTGGTTGAAAAAAACCCTCTACCTCCGTATGAAACCGGCTAACTCACCTTTATTGGAAAGAGACCGTTTTGGCCAATGTGCGCACGTTCCTCACGTCATGGACAGGAATCGGACCAGGTCTTTCCGACCAAAGGGCTTCGTCTATACCGACTGAGCTACAGAGGTTCTTAGGCGACACAATGAGTTCAAAGAAGTGTTGCATACATCTGAAAGAAAACTGTTACTAGGAATGGGAAAGAGGGGGGGGGAGAAGCATTCAGTTTACACCTTTTCGCACCTGATGCACAATATTAGCAAAAAAGAGAGCCGGAATTACGATACAAAGCACCAAGAATGTGACAAATGTTCATAAAACTGGTAAGAATATATTATCCATACTACTAAATGTCGTGTTCTGGACTTTTTTTAAGATAACAGTGTTGTTTTCTTAAAAAACAACTTATCGTTAAAACAGTTCTTATTGGAATGTAATGTAGGAAATGAACCATATATGTAGCAACCAGGTAAAATGATATGTTAAAATCATCATATGTACAATGATTATTGTACATATGTAAATATTTTAGAGATCAATAAAAATTATTATTATTATTATTATTATTATTATTATTATTATTATTATTATTATTATTATTATTATTATTATTATAATTATTATTGTTGTGTTTTTATTTTTTTTAAAAGCATATATATTTTGTGTGTTGTATTTTGTGTCTTGTGTAGTTATAAATTATAACTGCAAACCATTACTGCGATTGCCATTATTCTGTTATTTTAATCGTAGATTGTGCAAATTACAAGGATATAAATTAGAATCTGAATGAATCCCATGTAAGAACTTATAGTATTATTGCTTAAAATTTGTATAATATGTAATTTATTTGAGAGGTAATAAAGGATTAATTTTTTAATGAAAAAAAAGTACAGCATTATTATTATTATTTCAGCTGTATTATTCATTGTTCTAGAAACATTCCACCAGTAGAAATTTCTGGGCTATCATTTCACAATATAGGAAAGTTTTTCCTACATATATAAGAATAATGATTACAGGATATGTATTACCTAACTTGCTCTGTAATACATCTCGAACCTGATTTGAATAAATACTAGCTTTTCAATGATGTTATAATAACATAGCAAAGACGTTTCATTTTTGATGGTATTGCATATCATCAAAAATGAAACACCTTTCCTTCGTTATTATAACAGATTTGAGAAGCTAGTATTTTTTCCTCCTTGCGGTTTCCTCTGAGAGAAAATAATAATTTACTATATTAACTTTTCATTATAATCCTTATCCTGTAGGTAAATGACGAAATTGAATACTTGAAATGGAAGTGAAGAATCATGATTAATGACGATCAACAAAAATTTAAGTAACGCTGATGATAAATGATATGTGTAATTAATATTTGCCATCCGGACTAGGGGTTAGGAACCGGAGGTTCCGAGCATGCCGATTCACAACTCTACCTTTGTAGGCTGAGTAAAACGGAGGGAATAAAAAATCCATTTATTCTTAGGCACTGATCTCATTACAGAAATAAATATAAATATTCCTTTATTTTTAATAAGGATGTTACATGTTTCGAAACATAAAAATATAAAACAACAAAGAAAAGTAAAATGCAAAAAACCTACACAAAACAACCAACGTAAAATATCGCTGGGACTGATCTAGTGACGAGTGAAATGTTTCTTTAAAATGGGAATTTGATATAACCTATGAGATGCAAGAACAACAATGAAATCTGTGTTCGCAGACTGGGAGCCACAATACACTAACTAATTGATGCTGTCTTTTTTTTTTTTTCCTTTGTCTGTGTGAAAGAGTATACATATAATGACGGTGGTATAAACAGATGAAGAATAAACGAAACCGATATTAATATGAAAACAACCTCACTGGAAACTTTTATGTTCCACTTTAACAGTCGGATTGAGCTATGATAGAATGGGGGAGGGGGATATATATATATAGCGTTAGTAAAGTAGGAAATACAATATATTTATATATATATATATATATATATATATATATATATATATATATATATATATATATATATATATATATATTCGCGAAGGCCTTGGTCTTTAAATGATTCCTCCTCGAGGGAGGGGGGGGGAAGATGCCAAAAGGGAAAGCATACACATACACACCCAGTAAACAGCTACCTGTTCCCCTCGATCCATTAACCAGCAATTTCTTTAGAGAAGCGGTCAGTTTAAAGCCGTAAGGTGGCGAGTAAGAAGGTGGGAGAAGGACGGGGGGGGGGAATACTGCATTCGAGTGGCCGTATGCCTTAAAGGCGTTTACTGACAACAAAGAAGCATTTAAAAGAACCTAGGGTGGATACCAGCTTCTGTACACAAGTATTACGACAAATTTATCACTGTGATAATAGCAGGTCACATCCCTTGTACTGCCACTGTCCGCTAACTACTTATCTCGGTAACCCTGCTGTTGTCCGGAGGGGGCATGATCACCAGGCTCTAAAAGCTTAGAAGTATCCATACTTTTTAAAAATCAAAACAACATAAGGAAAGAGAAAACTCTTTACAACTTGGAAAGAGAAAACAGCTGAAAAATGATATTGATCTACTTTACTTAAATTAAGGGGATATAAAATCCCGCATAGTTTTAAAACCGAATAAGAAACTCAAAGATCGGAATCAGAGAGTTTCTTGCCGAATATAGTAAACTATAAAGTATCGGCGACACTAGTGTTAGCCAATGCAAGTGTCAATGGAATGTCTAATATTAAATTGCCGTCTTTCTTTAATTATTAAATTAGTGATATTTCAATTTTCTTTGTCTTTAAATTCAATTTTTACAACTATTTTATATGAACTAAATCTTCTTATTTCGGGCATTAGAACAAGGATGAGCAACATTTGGAGCACAACAAATCTTCCGAGTAAATAAATTGTATCTTTAAATGCAACCGGTTAACTTTCTCGCGATGTTAAGCAGTATCACTTTCACCATATCAAGTGCCGTCTAGAATTGGAGGAAACTAAAACGACTCTCATCCGTAAAGAGTACCAAAAATCTAACTTAATGCTCCGTGGTAGAGCGAGAGCTACCCCTTAGCAAACGTCTGTAACAACTGTTCTGTAAAAACTAAAGGTATTCATTAGCAAAATACAAAAACAAACTGCAACAACAAAATTAGGAGAACGGTTTCAAAACTGTTCTCTGAAGTGAAATCTTGCACTCATCACGTCCAAAACATTGCTATTCAGTTTCTTTGCTGATTAGTTCATATGCGAATCGATTCCATTCAATATTTCACAA
Organism: Typopeltis vanoorti; assembly: GCF_054136105.1. Lineage (NCBI taxonomy): Eukaryota > Metazoa > Arthropoda > Arachnida > Uropygi > Thelyphonidae > Typopeltis > Typopeltis vanoorti. The sequence continues at coordinate 26,552,522 of NC_143559.1, read as the reverse complement.
ACCATATTATAATCTCTCGAAGGGAAGATTAACTGGTTCCAAACAGAACGAGATATTTTCTCTCCATTATTAAAATAAGATATTCATATTATAATAAAATAAAATAAAATAAATAATTGTACAAAACATATTTCCCTATGTAATAAAAAGTAATATTTTCACGATAAACGCGTATATGAAGTAATGTTTCCAATGGCATATCACAGCGAATAGTTTTCAAACTCCTATCCTTCTTCTTTTTTCTACACACACCTATTCTTCTCCTTCTGTGTGGGAGAGTGAATCTAAAAGTTTGTGTCAATATTTTATTTGATATAATGTAGCAGTATGAACTTTTTACCATTTAAAAACGAAAGATAAATCTATAATGTGTTTTTCACAATTTTCCGTTAAGTAATCACGGACATATCGCTCGCCGTTACAGCATTTAAGAGGACACGTCTCCCCTTTCTCGTTTACGGTAGGAAAACAATAAAGTATTGTTCCTGTTGTGTGATCTCAGAGTGTTAACATCATGTGCTATCTATTGGCAGATGGTTTATGCATATAGTCCATGATGTGAACACTCTGTTTGTATATATAATATGTTTGTACGCTATATAAAATGGTGAGCTATACTTTCCATTTGTTTATTTTGACAAGTTCATAACACTATCATATGTCAAATAAAACACGTTGTCGTATACGTCAATATGTCAAATAAAACACACTTTTCAATTTACTCTCGAGTATCAATGGCCTTTGCTTATCAAGAGAAGCATGACATTAATCCTCTTTCTCTTGACGAACCTTTCACTGTCCAGAGAGTGAAAGCCTTCAAGGACTGTTATGATGCATTAAATTCTGATCGTCAGGCCATCTTGCTATTTGGGAAAGGCAACCTAATCAATTTCACTACACTAAAATACAATCCTATCTTGTTTCTAGTAATAAAAAAAATAAAAAAAACTTTACATTTTCCTACCTATGTAATACTCAGATCATTTGATTAGAAGATAAGATAATATGTTCTACGATTAAAGTATATCCTTGGCCTGTTTGTTAGAGTTTTACCAGAAAGACCAGTTTTCTCTTGTAAATCGTTTTACTTCTAAAATGTTTTTGCATAATTCTCATGGTATGCCAAAAACGCTAATTAAAAGTCTTTATAACCCTATAACACTATGCACAGCGATGAGATCCTTTAGCTGGAAAGAAGGAGGTTCGAGTCCCATCAAGGACACGAGGAACATTTATAACAGAACACCGAAGGTGAGCCAGCCGGTCAGACACCAAGTTCACGCATTTTTCTTTCAGAAAACCGGAATAAATTATCAAAGGTTATTATGAGTCAGGAATGTTTTCCCTTACTATTAAAATTTCCTTCTTCGAACTTATATATGTACACACACATACACACACACACACACACACACACACACACACACACACACACACACACACACACACACACACACACACATATATACATATCAGTGTGACATTTTTGCTAGACCCACAGCCAGTTTATTTTTATAAAGCTGCTGACGCTCTAAGCTCATCTCTAACTGCTGAAACTATTTATGAGCCATCAGGACAAGGCCATCATCCTTTCTAACTAACAAGTTCTTTATTCTTGGCAGCAAAACGAGACAGTGGTTGATAAGTATTTAATGCTGTGAAGTTCCAGCATTTAGTCTCATTTTACCAATGACATTTCTCGACCTTTTGTGCCCTTTTAAACAACGTTAATTCCAGCTTCCGTGCAGGTGGGATGACACATAGTGCAGATGATTCCAATATCATATTTCGACGAATGCTATAATTCGTTCACCTGTAGGCCGTGAGTTGTGCTACTATATATACACCCACCCGCCCTTCATCTGCTGCTTGCAAGCACATTCTGAATACAAACGTACACACAGTGACCTGATAATGGGAATTGGGGCATTATTTCTGGCTTGGGTTTATGATGTAACTCATCCGGCTGTTTTAAATCTTAGCAACAGTTATAATTAGTAATGTTGTCGCACTAGAGATGTATGTGTAGACAATAATAAAACAATGAAGATGTATTATTTATTTTCCAGAACACCACAATCCAGATAATTTTAATAATAACGAAGAAAATATTTCATCTGATTAAAGAGTCCTACAATCATAAAAAGTCCTTTAACTGAATATTTAATTTAATTTTCCTAAGAAAATATTTCATCAAATTAGAATAGTCCCATAAATATTTAGTGTCCCAAAGACTCAAGGCAAGAAGAGAAAATGCATGATATTATTTATAAACAGTTTGGATGGCTCTGACAGTTATGGTTGTCTAGAATTGGCGCAGAAACTGTTAAGAGATGGAACGACTACATCATGTTTGTCAACTACAGACAATCACCGAATGCTCTAATTTGGGGAGGAGCAGTGCTCCGACGTCGGCTAGGAATGGGTAAATCCGATGTTCTTTAACTAGTTAAATAGATTATACATAGTTCGGACAATGACTGTTTATGTATTTTTAAAATATCGCGGATCCATCTTTAGTCTGCAATACAGTACATAACCTATATACATTTTCATTACTCTGTGATTAGAAATATGCTGCATTCTATGAAAATAATTTTTTTTTTTTAATGCGAACAGTGGACATGCATACATCTATGGACGATATCACACACGCTTCTTCAACTAATCTCAGAAATGGTCTGAATTTTAAGATAAATGGCCTGAGATCAGTCCATCGGTATCACGCTGTTATTTCAAAGTAAGTCTTCACACATTATATGCAAGTGTGGCAGGTGGAAATATCCTGTGAAGTTCTCCATGTATATGGCTCAGTAAAGAAACGTTACAGCATATTAATTTTTCCCCCATACAAAAATAAATAGATTACAAGTGGAAAAACGCAAACCTCTTTAAATCTTCTAGCCTAGATGATATGGCACATGTACACAAGCCATGTGCCATATCATTCCATAATTACTAAGATCCACAAGATCTTATTATATTCACTCAAATAAAGACATTCTGAAAGAAGTGACAAATAACTCTTTACTGTCATCGAGATCAATGCAGGAAAAAAAAAATCTGGAAGTGAAACGTATTGTGCAGTGCTGAATGGAAAATAAAACTCTTGATGTAATCATTATATTCGTGTTAAAAATAAGTAAGCACAACCTTTAAATGCACTAACTCTACAGCTGTTTGATGCCTCAGAAATTCTTAAATAACTAATAAACTTTAGAAATATGATGAGCTGATCGCCAGACCTGGCGACGTATATGTATCATTTCTGATAAGGGTCAGATTTGAAAATCTATATAGTTTAACATTAACGGCAAACCCATTTAATAGACCGCAAACTAAGAGACAAATAACTAATACATTGCATATTATACCGATTAAAATATAGAACTGAATAATGAAATAACTTCAAAACGGATATTAACCAAATTTAGGTCTACAAGTCTATTCTCGCTGTAAATATTTGGCTCTAGAGATGATGTTTATACGTAACCATTACCATCCCATCAACCGAACGCAAACTAATATTTATTCAAATTAAGTGGATACTGAATCCAATATTATTTCCAAGCCGAATAGAGAAACTACAAGAGTTTCGTGCCGAATATAGAAACTATAAAAGTTTCGGCGGATCCAAACGTAAGCAAACGTTTCATGACAGGGACAACTCGTAGTAAAGGTGGAGCAAGACCCGATCACTATCCTTAGTATTTCCCATAATGTAAAACACATCTCCTAGCGGACATGTATGATGTTATATATTATGGGGGGGGTCACTACTCAGACCGGTTTCGACCTTTTTTGATGTCTCGTCAGTGGGAGCCAGACCCAGATGTAAATTAAAAATTCTCAGGTTGTAGTGATGCAGAACTTACATATACTTTACCATACGGGTTGCCAAAAAAGGTGTCATCGCAAAAGGAACCAAGAATTACTGAAATAAGAGAACCAAAAGGCTTCACTTCGGCGATGCACAATTATTCAAATTAAGTGGATATTGAATCCAACAGTATTTCAAAGCCGAATAGAGAAACTACAAGAGTTTCGTGCCGAGTGTAGATAGAAACAATAAAAGTTTCGGCGGATCTTGTATTCGGCTTTGAAATAATGTTGGATTCAATATCCACTTAATTTGAATAATTGTGCATCTCCGAAGTGAAGCCTTTTGGCTCTCTTATTTCAGTTATTATTTTTAAGAAGAAACCTTGAGTTCTCCAGAAACCAAAACCGACAAAAAATCTTGTGTTATTAATAATCACTGCTTTGTGAACAAGGGAAACTGTAGCTACACAACATCACGTTTTGGTAACATCAAAGACTTGCAGTCAAATTAATTATACAAACAAAAACACTGCGTTACCTAAGTATGATGAAAACAACGAAATAAAGCAAACAAAAAAATAATGGCAGTTTCAGGAATCGAAATTTATGCTGTGTTTTTAATCAAGTTTTTATCCATTCATGACCTCACATTTAATAGCTGACCAGGTGTGTGGGTTTAGGGGCTAGCTTTGGAATAAAGGATCGCTAAGAATGAATGCCGCGTAAACCGGAAGTAGACATAGTACGCGTGACTGGAACTGAAAATACGAATGCGCCTGCGCAGAAGGAGCCGGTTGAATCCTCCTGGCACTGTGCATGACCCTGAGAGACCTTCGGGAACATTAAAGGTCACCTTAGGCCAGACTCTTCACTTCCGTTTCTTCATCACAGACTCTGAGGTCACGTGTTACATTCACACGATATCAACGCGCGCGCACATACACACAATAAATGGATAAGTGGAATTTGAATTACTTTAACGGATCTTCGCACCAATCACCCACGTGTGGTAGACCATGACCCTGAAATAGTGTCCTAGTTGTGGAGATCACTTTATATCTAGGTCTCATGTAAGAAGTCTCGCTGGAAGAGAGGACAACGGAGGGAGGGGGGGGGGACCGAGAGTTGCGTGATCAGACATGCTTTTGTTTATGTAGTTTTTCCTGTTTCTGTCTCTCACAAAGCTGGAAGGTTTTTCCAGTCAAGATTCAGAATATTTGTTAATATTTCTCTCTCTTTCTTTCTCAACACACACACACACACACACACACACACACACACACACACACACACACACACACACACACACACACACACACACACACACACACACGCGCGAAACATATTCACGAACCAATGCTGAGAAAATATTTAATCCTTTCTTCATTAATTAAAACCATAAATATTAGAGCTCTGTTAATCAAATCAAATTTAGTTCTGCAAGTTAGAAAACAATCTCTCATATTAAAAATCGTATATAAGTATAAGTAAAAATCGTATACTTTACGATTGGCATCAAATCAAATTGCCTCAAATAAGTGTGAAATAAGTATTAGTAAAAATGATCTGCCTCCGTAATCACACCGTCAATTAAGTATACTTTCTGAATGTCTGGTACTAAGTTCCAGCTGAAAATGATTTTTTCTTGGTTTAATGTTTTATTTCCATGTTTATTAACAAATAACAAACCCGTTTATTAGTAAATAAAAGCTTTTTTTTGTAATTAAAGTAATAAATACTTTTTGTTAATGTTTAAATTATTGTATCAGGGGCCAACGTACATCTATAACGATATTTTGAATTACCGTGATAAAGGAGCTGGTCAGCATATTTAGTTTGTACATACGAGAAGTACAAAAAGTACACAACGATGCAAAATTTATGCGGGGATCGGAATTTTTCGTGTGCATCGCATGTCACAGTAAGGAATGAAAGAAAAACAATACATGCTAAAATAATCGAAGTTGTGCACAGTACGTGAAATGGCGAGTGGTTTAAAAATAACCGACTTACAGAAAGATGTGTTAGTTGTTGGCCATCTTCGTGTGACTGTAATACAATTACCATCCGAGAACAAGTGTGTATCTGAAGTCATTAAAAGGCATAAATTTGATAGTAAACCTAAAAGAAACCTGATGTCCATGGTGAAAAGAAGACGGAATGACAACTGTAAATAGGGCTATGTGTTCCTTCTGCCGTATATCAGCAGATTCTCTCAACCAGAAGAATATAGAGTTAATAACTGAAGATAGTTGAGAACAAAAATTTAAGGATATCGAACTCCTCAGGGCTTCGGTTTTCATGGAAGAATTTTCAAGCAGAAACAAAACATTACGTTTTTACTTAAATGTGTGATATAAAAATATAAAATATAAGTCGAAGGCTTATAACAAAAATGCAAAATATATAGAACATATAAAATAAAAGTCAATAATTGAAAGTTAAGATAATGACGATAATGGCTTATGACAAGAATGAAGTGAGAGAGACAGACAGAATGCCTGAAGGACTGACTATGAAAGCAGCATAATACAAGGAGTTTCAGTAAGGAATTATGTGACCGAAAATTCTCAGAAAAAGACCTGACATGTTCGTCCGAAGCTCCAATTCTGCAACAATGCGATGCTTCAGGTGAAGTATCTGATCATTTGAAAAAGTATGTGTGTAAGGCAAGTTCTTCCCTCCTCCGTACAGTCCTGATATAAGCTCCCGGACTTCGTTCTGTTCCAGAAGTTGAATGAACCACTTCGTGGAAAATGCTTCACTACCAAGGACGAGATTTCAGCTAAAGTGATCCGACTAATCAAACACATTAACAAAAAAGGTTCGTTGAAAGGAATAGCAAAATTACCCAAATGTTAGGTAGCAGTGATAAGGCAGAACAAATATTATAATTGAAGTCCTGGAACTGCATTTTGTTAAATGTATGTTCTGCTTTAACAACAGGAGTACACAGTGCAGAACTTTTAAAATCGCATGCGAGAGTAGGGTCTTTCGAATGTTTAGAGCTTAATAACTTGGAATTCGTATGCATGCGATTCGGCATATTCGGCGATAACGGCAGAGGCAGATCTTAACTGTTAGGCATACTAGGCTACTGCTTTTTTTGAAGTTGCAAAATTAACAAATAAGAAGATAATAAAAATACAATTATTAAATTAAGAATATTAACGCAAATGATAGTTAATAATAAATAAATACATTTGTATAATGTATACGACGACAGGTCTCCTGTCTCAGTCGGTATAGACGAAATCCTTTGGCTGGAAAGTCTTCCGATAATATTGCTGCTATCTATCGTCGAGGTCGAGAACTTTTCAGACCATCCTCGTATATATGTTTTTTTTTTTTTTTTTTAATAGTTCCGATAAGTACTCCGCCTGCGTGAAGAGTGGTTAGCGTAACCGCTTTCCAACCCAACAGGCTGCGGATTGTAATCCTGCCGTGGGCATGGATGGATGTCTTTAGGTGGAAGATCAATTTTATCGGCAGGCGTGAGACCAGTTCATTCCTTGAAGATAGTTCCATCTCTGGTCTCTAGAGTAGGATTTCCGGACTATGCAAAAAATAAATATGTACAACTGATAAAAAGTAATGAAAAAATTTCCAAACCCAGCACGTACAAAATGAACTATGAATTAGCAAATGACCTTTCATGGGTAGCGAAACATTAAAAATAATTTTGTTTTTTCATATTCAGAGATTTGCGCGTGTATTTTCATTTTCATCAATGAAAAACGAAATAAAGCTCCCTAAATTCACAGAACCCGGAACTAATCCACATTACCTCCTGTAGTATTTTTTGCAGGAGAATTATTCCACTTCAGCGATTTTCAGGTGGAATACCTGTCATGCAAAAAAAAAAAAAAAAGAAGGAAAACTGATTAGTTACTCATTCATTTAATCAATCGGGATAACGGAGTTTTACTGTTTCACCAAAATAAAGAGGTTTGTCAATACCACATGACCAAAAATATTTACATTTGACTAAAGATGTTTATAGTTGTGACTAATGAAAACTCGCGATTTCTCGAACTCATACTATTTCAAACAATAAAGTACGATATAATATTATGGTTAAGGTGTACAAGATGGCGGCAGTTGTCTACAGCACTGTCCTATCGGACATCTATTAAATCATGATAGCCATTGACCAGCTATCAGAGATAGCAACGGGTAGAGAGTGGTTGTCTTGTCTTGTCTTCAAAATGTTAAGGCTAAACGGCTAGACCCCGCTTTGGGAAATCATAGAATATTTATTTATTTTATTTAAACGGTTTTTCATGTTTCGAAATGTCAAACGACTGAATTAAATATCAGAAGAAAGAACTATCAAATACGAATACACAATTAAGAACATGTCGTAGACAATCATATAAAGCTTCGTATCACAACCACATAATTTTATAGTGACACATTATTCATTATTACAACTGAACCTAGAGCAGTTTCTCTAGACAATTTTGTTTTCTTAATTTTATCATTAAAATGGTATAATTAAAACGACTTGACAAATTTTAATAGTCATTCTAAATACCAAATTTCATCAAACGAGTGAAGAATTATTATATCGTTTCAAATCATTTTGCCAATAAAAACTATCCTATCATAGCGAAGAAACAGAATAAATATTTTTCCACATTTTAACAATGGAAACTACTAGCATACCCACCTGCAATAATGTTACTTTATCTAAATAACTCGACATAATAAATAGACAGTAATACTTTTGTGTCTATTTATTATGTCGAGAAACTGGCTCTTTTGTGTCAGAAGTCAGAACGCGTTCTATTAAACTTCGGTTTTGGTTTAAATAGACTCCTGACATAATTTTTGTGTAGCCTAATTTGGCCCTTACAAAGTCCGTCTGCAACTAAAACTCAGCAAATTTTAATGAGAGAATCTAATGACCAGATAATTATTCACCCAGTTGGTAAATAATTATTAATATCAGTTCGCACGTTAAAAATTAAGCGAATTTTTCAGCTATTAGTCTGCATGAAAGGAGCGGGGAAAGAGTAAAATGGGAATTACGACCGAAGCAACCAAAACAAGTTATTTAGTGGCTATAACACATTGGCCCTTCTGGCCGGTTTGCTTTAAGAAAAAAATCTTCCATCTACGTATGAGATCGGTTAACTCGCCTTCATCTGCAAAATCTTTATAAATGTTCTTCACATCCTGATTCATGTGAAAAATCTGTTTATTTAAGAAAAAAGCATGGAAGCGTTTGAAATTTGGTAAACCACGCATCATTTATTGTCCAGCTTTAAATTTTACTGCAAATAGTATGTTCTCAAAACTTCCTCTTTGATGATTTCAGCAAGACCTTTTTCTTTTGTTTTCTCTTGTAGCGAAATAAATTCCAATCTTTGTTGTACTTTTAGGTGATATCATTACCATTCATCACATATACAGATAGATCTAGAAGCAGACCAGAAGCACACCTTTTTTATTTTTTTCAAACAGGATAAAAAATCTATTAATAAGGACATTTACATCATTAAAAATGAATATTTTGCGAAGAAATTAACTGGTTCTCGCTTTCGTGTAAGCCACTTGCTTGCAGTTAATATCTTTATTATAATTAAATAGCCACAGTAACGTGGTAAACATCAGAAGTAAACATTCTCCGTTTCGTATACGTTATTAATGACAATTATATACGGCTAACAAAAACAATCACTTCAGACTACGAAGACGGAGGTGAAAGGGTAAATGGATTAACTAATCTACCTCCACTCCCCCCTGTGATTCCATATTCCAGTGGTGAACAAGTGGTACCCAACAGTGTAATTAGCCGTCAGTTCCCAACAGTTCTTTGCCTACAAGCTAGAACCCTAATATCGGTAATGGGAACCCTCTGGTGTTTCCCAGTTGAAATGTCAGTTAGAAGCAGCCCACGTTTATGAGGATGGTGAGAAGAAAGGAGGAAGAAAAAGAAAATAAGTATCATCTGCTTTCTTTGCCTTCAGCAGGCAAAGCATCTGCACGCACCTCGTCACTAGCAATATCGAGCATCGTCTTTTCGACTGATGCCCGTAGGCATCGGTTGCTCTCCGGTTGCCAATGTCATCGAGCTAGAGAAATATTAATTACTTACACTACTGGTCTGGATTTTAGGGCATTTAAGGGGCACTTGATGCGTCGGGAAAGCATCGGTAATGGATGGGGTGAAACGTGAGAACGAGAGATGAGGTACTTGATGGTATATTTCGGATGAACACCTCCAGACAAAGATAACTACTTGTCAAGTCCTTGCTTATCATATAAAGCTCAATCAGAATATAAAAGGGAGGGGGTTAAATAGGTGCGCAACTGTCTCCATCTGGCGGCGGCGCTAATGATTGTGCTCACTACGCATTCGTATACTAATATAGCTCAGATAATGAAGTCACTACCCAACACAAGCACAGGGTTTTCATTACTGTTCATGTTTGATAATGACAAGGCATTGCGTGTAGTTAAAGAAACGTTCTTCGAACGTTTTAAGCTAAATTAAAACTCCATCGAACAGCGGTGGATCTCTGAACCCGGGCTCTCTTTTCCTCAGTTTTGCAAAACAGCTAACACCCTCCACTGAGCAAAAGCAAATAGGTTCGATACTGGGTAGAAATTTATCCAGTTGTCAACATACAAATGCCACTTAGCATTCATAACAAAGGCTAGGTGAATAGCAAGAAAATTCAAGGTACTGAATAAGTGACGATCTTCCGAGTTGCTCTTTCATATTTCCAATTAAGACTAAGCTAAGCCGTCTCAATATTTATCTTTACAAAGCTTCTTGCCTTCATTACTATTATGTTTATATGTTAATTTTTCGTTAAAATGCTTTATATTTTTCTTTAAAAAATTCTTCCAATATATAATTGAAAAAAGTATTTGTCGAAATAAGTTTCCTTGTGTGTGTGCTTTTCTTGTGTGTTCATAAATTTATAGCCAGCATACTAATAAATTATATTATAGAAAAAACGCATCATCAATTTCGTACAAATTATTTTGCAATACGTTTTGGAAAAAGGTACAAATTTCCTAAGGATGTAGTTAAGGAATTAACGTACTGGCAAACTGGCCCACTCCTCCTTCATAGCAAACACAAGGCCTTGTTTGTTTTCTGGAGGGGAATTTCGAGCAACAATGCATCTCCCTATTGCGTCCCAAACGTGTTTGGGTTAAGATATGGCAAGCATACTGGCCATTCGATTCAATTAATATCTTTGGTCTCCAGAAGTATCTCGATAGTGTACACTGTGGTGAGGAATTATCATCCAGAAAAATGAATTCTTCGCCTACAGCACCACTGAACAATCGAACATGATTTTCAAGAACTTCGCTGCAATATCGTTCAACCACTCATAGTCCCTTTTTTCCAGAACTTGTAGCTAGGTGCGTCCATTAGGTACTGTATAATGTTTCCCCAACACCATTACACCAGCACTGCCGTATCTCTCCTTTTCAAGAACATTCTGAGATGGTAAGAACTACCATGTTCACCAGATCAGATAACGTGTGGTCTAGAATCGGAGGAAAGACTAAAACGACTCTCATCTGTAAAGAGTACATTAGCCCATTGATGTCTTGTCAAATTTTTACGGATACGACACCACTGAAACCTTGCTTTACGATGAGCTGTGGATAAAGGGACATAGAGTACAGGCCTTCGGGCGTTTAGGCCTACTTGTCACAGACGTCTTGCCAAAGTCTGTGGAGATATCCGCCTACTTGTGCGTGAATGGAGCTAACTTGCAAACCTGCCGTAGTGCGTCGATTACGCTTTGCTGTTATAACCAAAAATCTGTCTTCATGCTTCGTGGTAGAGCGAAGGCGACCTCTTTGCAAACTTCTGGAACATATTCCATTGGGTTGAAATGCTGTCCAGAGGCTGGATACAGCACTATGTGAGATTCCAAACCTTCTAGCAATATCAATATCAGTAATTCTGCAGCCTTTGTCAAGCTTTCCAATAATTTTCCGCAGCGTGAAATAATCTAGATGATCTCTTTGAGACATTACAAGATATCCAAGTTTGCAACTTTATTCCTTCACAAAAACAGCTTCCTTTTAACACAATTCGCTTAGCGCAGCCTTTTGCTTTTTATCTTGTTGGGTGCCACCACGTGACCCCTTTGCGTGCAATTCGAAAATTTCAATGTGGACCTGCTTTCGAAATTGCTAGTTATACAAATTGCCACAAGTTGATTCGTCTGAATTTGGGATTGTAATCTTCAGAAATGGTATTCATTCTTAGGTTTTGGACACCAATGTAACTCAGAAAACGTTCCGTGGTCTGGTGGAGTCAATGCCACGACGAATGCAAGCGTACCCAAAGGGGATCTAACACTGCTAGTCTAATACTACTGATCCAAAACACAATGTTTTGGCTCATTAGTGTACTCTCTTAAGTCACAGATTTAAAGCAGATGTTAAAAATATAAAAATAAATGAAAAATAATTTTTAAAAACAGCGCCTTCAGATAGCTAAACAGGTGCCAGAATGTGCACTCCGAGGACGACAATTTGGAGATGAGAAGCTGAAAACTAGAGTATATTACTGCTGCTGTCTATGTACAAAAACATTTCCTTTATCACTAATCAGTAAAAATTTGCAAATTCCCGAAAATGGTTCGTGATGTGGATGGTCAGATAATCATCCGACCAAAAATGTGCTCGCCAATATGGCAGATAGCCTGTTTGGATGAGGAAATCGCCTATTTCTCTTCAACCAACAAACTGTGGATTCGATTCCCCACTCCCTGGACATGATGGTAGTAGATGAACATTTTTAAGGACTAGTTGACCATATGGTAAATGTATCCACTCTCCAACTAGCAAGTTATGGGTTCATAACCTACCGTAAGCATGAATGTTTTGTGGAAGGAATGTCTTTAGATGGTATATCGATTTCATCTCATTGCATGTGAATACCACCGTGCTTACTAGAGGCCAGAAGGGGGGGGGGGGCTTAAAAGAAAAGTTTCCATGTTTGGATTCTAGAGAAGGGTTTCCAGATATCTACCACTAAGCATACCCATGGTACTAATGTTAATGTGCAATAGGCTTACAACCTTTCATGGATAGGATTCACATTAATAAATGTGAAAGATCACAAGTAATTTGGTCATACGGGAGTAGTTGGTTTATAAAGTAGCCTCTCATCACTGCGAAAAATAAATAAATAATATCTTCTTCTTCCTCTTGTGCTTTAACCCATCTATTTGGGATCGGCCTTCTTATTATTTTTTTACATGATAGGACTTTACGAGCGCGATCCCAACCGACTTGTCGCAGAGTCTGACGATGGGATTTCAACGTAAGTATAATTTTCTTAAATTTTACTAAGAATCGGAACGCCGTACTTTTTAGCAGATAGTCCCATAGTAATTTAGGAGGAAAGCAGCTCACGAAAGCTTACAAACTTATCGTACATTTAGTAAACATTGGTATGGTTAAGGTTATGGTTAGATGATCCGGAAACTCAGCTCATGCGGTCATTCATGGAATTTTTCATGACACTTCAGACCTCCAATAAGCATGATAGTGATCTCACAAAAGCAGATAAAAATTCATCTCCTGCCAAAGGTTTAAATAAGAAAACAGAAAAATAAGAAACGATTTTTATTCTGGAAGAAAGGCAAAATCTCTCACGTATGGGAAATAATAATAATAATCATCATTATAAAAAAAGGAATGAAAATTCCTGAAATCTTCTGAGATTGTTTATTTTCTAATCCAATCTGAGTTCCTACTCATATTTTCTTGTCTTTAAAAAAGTAAAGCAACAATGATTCGAAAGCAATCACGCAGTGCTAAACACACACACACACACACACACACACACACACACACACACACACACACACACACACACACACACACACACACACACACACACACACACACACACACACACACACACACACACACACACACACACACACACACACACACACACACACACACACACACACACACACACACACACACACACACACACACACACACACACACACACACACACACACACACACACACACACACACACACACACACACACACACACACACACACACACACACACACACACACACACACACACACACACACACACACACACACACACACACACACACACACACACACACACACACACACACACACACACACACACACACACACACACACACACACACACACACACACACACACACACACACACACACACACACACACACACACACACACACACACACACACACACACACACACACACACACACACACACACACACACACACACACAGAGAGAGAGAGAGAGAGAGAGAGAGAGAGAGAGAGTGTTGACAAAAGTATTGGACACCTTACCAAGCAAATTTCGGATCCTACCACATGCAAATATTCAGAGTAAGTCTGGTAATAAAAGGTGATGTGCTGCATGTTTTGCATTGCACTCTATGTCAAGATGCCACGTTCAGCTGAATTGACAGACTCCCAAAAGGTGATGGTAGTTGAGTGTCACATCAGTGATCTTTCTCTCCGTGACGTTGACATCTCAGTACCCCGAAATTCACTGTTGCTTATGTCACTCATAGATGGAGAGTGGATGGTGCTATCACATCAGGAAAACGCCCTGGTAGGCCAAAGGGTATCCGGAGAGTTCATCGAAAAGGCAATTAATCGAAAGACAATTAATCGAAAAGGCAACTAATCGAATGAACAATTCGTCGAATGACAATTTCGAAAATGCAATTCATAGAAAAAACAATTCACCGAAAATTTTAACTTTTCGAAAATGTTATGACAAAAGTGATCCATTTGGAACAATACTGAACTGTGCAAGTGAGAAAGCAATGCTACTTTAATAGGGAATAATTATAGAACAATATGGTTTCTTTTTGTCTTTCTTGTCCGATAACTGTTTCGTGCTGTTCATGGGACTGATTTGCCTGTTTCTGGGAGGAAAAGCCCAGCCTAAGCTGGCTCCATTATTATTATTGTTACCAGTAGTAATATGCGACTTCAATACAGCAATTATTATGGGATGAATTTTATTCATCCCATAATAATTCTATTTGAATTATTATGGGAATAAAAGTTTCAAATAGCGAATCTGATTCAGATTCGCTATTTGAAACTTTTACAAGAAAGTGTCGAATGTTCCAGTTTTCAGTTCAGCTATATTTGGGGCAACAAAGAAATAACGTGTCCAAATTATGTATTACAATAACTCTCTGACTTAACAGAATCAGTAAAAGTTGTCGGTACAAGAAGCTGTCTGCACGGTTCAGTTTTTGTTCTAAATGGATCACTTTTATCATAACATTTTCGAAAAAAAGTTTCGAAATGATATTAGCAATTCCGCTTCAGCTGGATCAATTTAATGAAATTTTATTAAAAAATTTCGTTGAATTGTTTTTTCGATGAATTGCATTTTCGACGAATTGTCGTTCGATGAATTATTCATTCGATGAATTGCCTTTCGGTTAACTGTTTTTTCGATGAATTTTCGTGGAACCAGGCCAAAGACAGTCACTGACCGAGATCGATTTACTCTGTCATGAAATGTTCGAGAATCGCGCACGTTATCAACAGCAGACCTCACCTGGATTAGAACTGTCAACCAGTCAATCAGCATTGGAACTTGCCCTCAGAGCGTTGCATGCCTTAGGTTACCATGACAGATCTGCTGCGAACAAGCTACACCCTCTTTAACTTCAAACGACGTTTGGACTGGTGCCTTTCACCGTTTCTGGACCGTAGATAATTGGGAAAGTGTTCTGTGTAGCGACGAATCACGCTTCTAAATGTTTCACTCTGATGATCGTGTTTGGATCTGGAGATTACCCAGGGAACGGTTCTGGCAGGACTGCATCACTCGAACTTACAAGTTTGGTGGAGGCTCGATAATGGTATTGGGGTGTTTCAGTTGGATGGGGCTTGGTCGATTGGTGGACGTATCCAAAATCATAACGTCGGATGGCTATCTGGACAACCTGGGCAACTTCATGCTTCTGACGCTGTGGAAGTATTTCGTCAGTGACCCTTGAAAGTTTCAGCACGACAATGTCCCATACCACACTGCACTGCGTGTCCGAGACTGGTTTTCACAGAGCAGTGATGAAGTGTTGAACTGATCAAATCCCATCGAACATCTTTGGGACGAATTAGAACGCTGAATTGGTTCCAGACCACAGAGGCCGTCATCAGTATCAACAATGGGGCATAACTTTGCACAAGGAATGGAAGAATATTCTTCTTGCTAGATCTCAGAAATCGGTTGAAAGCATGTTCCGAGGTTAGTTGCTGTCATTCAGGCCAAAGAAAGATAGTCCCACTCGGTACTAGAAATGTAATTAAAACGCATTTTTTTTTACCACAAGTAGGTATACAAATACGTTTTTCAACACAATGCATATCTTAAAGACCAAGAAATTATATACTTGGTTTAATCCATTACTCAAGTGTAAGCAAACAAAGTTTGCGCATGAAGTATCTTTCAGGACTGGGGCAACTTGTGGCAAAGGTGATATAACTTCTCATCACTTGCCTTAGTATTACATAATGCAAAAGCACATCTCCTTACAGACATGTATAATGCTATGCATTAAGGAAAGGGTCACTACCTAGACCGGTTTCGACCTTCATTGAGGTTTCATAAGTGGGAGACAGACCCAGAGGTAATGATATTAAGGTAGAAGTAATGAAGGTCTTCCCTTAATGCATAGCATTATAAATGTCTGCAAGGAGATGTGCTTTGCATTATGGGATAGTAAGGCAAGTGATGAGAAGTTATACCACCTTTGCCACGAGTTGCCCCAGTCCTGAAAGATACTTCACGCACAAACTTTGTTTTCTTACACTTGGATAATGGATTAAACCAATTATATAATTTCTTGGTATCTTTAATTTATAATATAACCAAATGAAAAACTTTCAACAACTACCTATCTCTAATACAGAGTATTTTAATAATAAGGTGTGACACCTTTTGGCAACACATATAGGAAAATATGACTTCACCATTACTTCCACCTTGGTATCACCACCTCTGGATCAGGCTCCCACTGACAAGACCTCTAGGTCGAAACCGGTTGGACACTTGGGTGGTGGTGGTGGATAGCAATGCTGTAGCCAATGAAGTCTATTGAGGCACAGCTGTTGCTGCTACCCAGGTGGGGGTAATGAATGGCAATGCTGTAGCCCATGAAGCTAACTGAGGCACAGCTGTTGCTGTTACCCCTTATATGAAATATGAGTGGCTCTGCTGGGTGGTGGGGTGAGCCTTCCACGGGGTAGAGCCAACGCTGAGAGTTCTCAGTGACAGGGTGAGCCTGTTACTGAGGGGAACAACGCTGAGTTTTTGATCCTGCGGGTAATGAATGGCAATGCTGTAGCCCATGAAGCTAACTGAGGCACAGCTGTTGCTGTTACCCCTTATATGAAATATGATTGGCTCTGCTGGGTGGTGGGGTGAGCCTTCCACGGGGTAGAGCCAACGCTGAGAGTTCTCGGTGACAGGGTGAGCCTGTTACTGAGGGGAACAACGCTGAGTTTTTGATCCTGCGGGTAATGAATGGCAATGCTGTAGCCGATGAAGCTAACTGAGGCACAGCTGTTGCTGTTACCCCTTATATGAAATATGATTAGCTCTGCTGGGTGGTGGGGTGAGCCTTACACGGGGTAGAGCCAACGCTGAGAGTTCTCGGTGACAGGGTGAGCCTGTTACTGAGGGGAACAACGCTGAGTTTTTGATCCTACGGGTCGCAGGATCAAAAACTCAAAAACTTTCAACAATAATATATATCTTTTCTGAGGAATCTGTTGTTTCTTTGATGTTTGTGATAAAATTAGTCAGTATTATTCTTTGAAGGTACTCCTTTAGCAAAATGATTCAGAGTATAAATATGTTTCAAAGAAGAGTTCGTATTAAATTTTAAATAAATGATATCTAGTGTACTGCTTGTCCGAGACTGGTTTCCACAGACCCACATTGAAGTGTTTTACTGGCCTTTATATAAATCCTCAACGAAGTTTGATATAAATGAGAAGAAAGGCTAGTAATTTCTCAAAGTCAGAGGCAGATTTAGTTGGCAATATTAGGCTTTACCTTACCTTCGAATTGGGCCCTTACAACTAGCTGTTATGATTCCGATTTGAACACCCTGCAACCGTTAGTAGCTTAGGCTTTAGTTTTATAATCAACCACTGCTCAAATACTGCCTGTTTCGAGTCTACAAGGACTCCACAGGCTCCTCTTCTAAGTCTAATTTGCCTCCAATTAAAGAAAAATATAAAACAGAAATTTTACTTGCAATAATATCTCCTCACACTCGTACAGATAATCGAGTTTTTTTGTACTTTTTTCTGTAATTTTTTAAACGTGTATCCTAACCTTGAGAGGCCCTAGGAAAACGTAATGGTCTCGATTGTGCTAATATCCCTCACTATAATTCTACTTTACTCCACGGTTCAGCACCCCCTTCCCCTCATTCAAACAACAAAAACGTACAATAAAAAGTGTGTATGTAAAACATAAGCGGGTCCAAGGCCAGCCGGACATTTGAAGAGGCTGGTGGAACCTGACCGAATGGCGGAAGGAAATGGCACTGTTGACATACCGAGATACACTAGTGGTGTATTTAGTCTCCTTTCCACTTGGTCACTATAATGAGGTAGCTCATTGTACAGTGCTCCAGGTGACGGAAACGGGTGGCGTGCAGCGAGCTATGAACAGTAACAAAAAGCCTGTGTTTTACGAATTCCGCCTGTAAATGGACATTCCATCACTTAACTCGTTAGGCGTTAACTCGTTTAACTGAACTCACCAATTTTTTCTTTTTAAAAAAAAACACTCTTGGTGCAAGGTGATTTTCGTTTAACTGCCTAATGTATGGAATCAATAAACTGAAGAAACGGATTAAACAATATATGACAGCTAGGGTGGCAGACGATTTTCATAGCCCGGTATGAAATCGCCACCTTCCTTACTGGAGTCTTACAGTACCTTGAAAAACTATGATATTTGATCCTACAAAGCAGGACTCCTGGATTATCTAACTCGTAGCACATCCCTAGGAATAATTGTACGTTACGTTTATAAACTTCATGGTAAGACTCCCACACAAAATATGTCGTTCTATTCCACCGCTTAAATCAAGAGTGCCTAGAACTGTTCTGTTGTTCTAAGCATTCCTGAATTATAGGCACGAACTTCTAAGCACTACGGATAGCTCCAAATTCTCCTGGCAACTTAATAATAAGCGAGAGAACATTGTGGGTGGCAAGCTAATGGACTTTCAAAATTCATCCAGAATTCCGAAGGTAGCAAGGTCGACGATCAATCCAGCTTTAATTAAAATAAATAAAGGAAAATCAGGTATTCTAAGCAATTTGAATAAAAATGTCTGTAGCACATCTGAAGTAATGCCATGTTAATTAAGCCGAATCCGCAAGTATTGCTTTAATAAATTAAAGTGATTATAAAGATACCGAATTTGTTTCATAACTCTTGGTCAAACAAATTGAACAAATTACATATGTTTAATTCATATCTCAAAATTTATAAGTATCTATGTAATTTAAATTTGTCTCTTTAATATTTTTTTTTAAATAGCGACTTTTAATAAAACTGGTAAACAGCAACATTCTCTCTGTCTTTCTCTCTCTCTCTCTCTCTCTCTCTCTCTCTGATTAACCCCATTACAAAAATGTAATCTCTCAATTAAATTAATTCGCTTAAATCCGCGTAGCTACAAAAATCAATCAACACCTGCTAGAGTTCGAGACAGGACTGTCTACACAGTAGGCACAGAATCAGAGTGTATTAAGTTTGATTGGATTATAATAATATCGGAATAAAGATATTGGAGAAATTACTAACCAAAAAAGTGACAAGTATGATTTATATTATAATTCGTTTTTATAGTACATTCAAAAATTAGTGACTGTAAATTAGAAATTCCGAAATCAAAAATTTTGTACGCGTAGTTATTAGGCGCGCGCGCGCGCGCACACACACACACACACACACACACACACAAAGCTTAGAGGGGAATTTTCATTGCCAGTGGTAAATGAAAACCTAACCACTTTCGTAAAGCATAACGTAAAGAAGGACTTGGAGAAACCAGTTCAGATCTCGTCGAGAATATGAACATTTAAAAGTGAATTAACAAGTCATATAAAGGCTGCAAGAAATTACCCCTGAACATTTGGTTTTTTCTTCCACCAAAACGAACAAATTGTCAGGAGAATGCATTATTATTATTATTTATTATTATTGTATTCTGTACTATTGTGAAAGAATTATGTATTTAAACTATTTGTGAATCATGCAATAAATTACATAATTAACAAATTATTTAAGTACACTGAAATTTGACCATTACTAAGGATATAAAACATACAGTAACAGTGACTTGTGTATGAGTATTCATACACTTCCTTTAGATATGTTAAGTATACGAACTCTACTATACTAAGTTGGCCTCTAAGAGTGCATACGCTCTACCATGCTAAAACGAAAAGAACGGATTCATCACTAAGGTAGGGAGGATCCCAATTTTTGGATGTCTCAGCTTTTAAGCGAAACAATATTTTAAGATATTAATTTTACGTTATTTTTATATTGAATTTTTTGGGAATACTTTGTTCTTGCAACTTTATGCATCGAATAAACTTTCTGAAAAGCACAAAACATGTTGGGACCAAGACCAAGACAAATATTTTATTTTAAACCAAGACGAAGACAAATATTTTATTTTAAACTAAAAATTAAATATTTTATTTAATTTTTAGTTTAAAACCATTCCTAAGACACTGTATTCAATATAAATATCAATATCATCGTGTTTTATGTTATTTAGTCTAAATTGAAACACAGTCCTCAGAGTATGTTCGGAAAAAATAAATCAGAAATAATCAGTATTCAATTTAAATGCTTCCATCATGCATTCGTATGTCTGAGAGGAAGCATGAGAATTTACCTTCTAATCTTTAACATGTTTTCACTCTAAATACTCAACTCGCTGAGTTGAGCACAGTTAGCGGACATATTTGTAGGTCACTAGCATCACTGACGGAATGGATGAGTCACCTATATTCATCTTGGTTGGCAGCCAGACTCTCTTTTTAAACTATTTAGAAAATGATAACATTATTTTAGGGAAATATGTCAGGGGTAGCACCAACATTTGGCTCGCGCAACCCATGTCTGGATGCATCACACACCTTTACACCACAGAAATAGGATTTTTCCCCCTGGTTTAGGGATCTACCCACTACATTTTCCTATTTTTAAAAGTCTCTGTGTATGTTATGCTACATCCATTTCTCCGTTCTTGACTTTCTAGAAAGTCAACGGTTCCGAGTCGTTGCTGCCACTAACGACCGTCACAAAAGCACAGAGGGGTGGTGATTAAAATTAAACGCCATATTATAGGAATCTGAAAACAGTACCACCGACGCCAAACAGGTAGCCACCCCGCATGACAGTATTTCACGTAGGGAAACCGGCAGATGTAGACGTCACGTGTATGTTATATTACATCACGTGCAAACACAGGGAGCTGGGAATTCCACGATGACACGCAACTGTGTCATCGCACAGACGATCTTTTCCGTAGATAATACAGATGAAGAGTAAGAGGATAAAAGACTCCACTAAGGGAGCTAATGTTCAAGGGGAAAGGAGATTAATATGAATGAAGAATGATTTCAACTCTTTCTTTCCGAAATATAGATTTCCGAATGATTTTTTTTCCTAAAAAAAAAAGTCGATACAGGCAGTTTCTTCCGTCAAACCCGTTTGCAAACAAATTAAAATTATGGTATAAATTCGTTACGGAAGTTCTACAATTTGTTTTATTTTCCTTTTTTTTCCCATCACATAGCATAAGATAGATTTACTTGTGTTTTCAAAAAAAAAAAAAAAAAAAAAAAACGACTTTTACTCGAAATCGAAACGAGTTACAATTTTGCAACAAGTATTATTTTGCTTTAGTCAGCCTCATTAAAAGGTACCCAAGTGAAACAAGTTCCAGCGTAATTTTTGAGAAAGAACACTGATAAGACAGAGAATTCTCACCAATACAAATATTATAATACTTGGGTTGGTTTCTAGCATCAATCCATGATTGGGTAGGGGAATGATGTGTGAAAGAGACAGATTCTACAAAATAATGCGCCAAAAGTGTGATCTAAACAACCTTGAGCGCAGCAGGTTGGGTTGTACAACGCTTTCTAAGATCCAAAACAACAAGAGATTTATTTCACTGTGCAGTTTTAACATTTTCATTGCCAAGTTGAAAATTGGAATTTCGTGTGGTGGCCAAATTTTTTTTATTTTTTTATTTAGTTAGCGACGTCAACGCGATAACGCGTGATCGGCCGTTTGGTGAGAACTCGCATCGCCGATATCGCGTGATTGGCAATGAACGTGTTAAAGAACGAGTCGCCAATTCAAGTAAACAAATGAGCATATTAGAGAGCGTCAAACCCTGTCAAAGATAATATATAACAGCAGACAGCTTTAACCAGTTCCATTCCAGTCAGTTAAAAAAACACATAAAAGACTAAGTGCGAAGAACAGAAACAGAAACACCAGACACGTGAGAAGTGAAAAAGACAGTCTGGACAATTCCAGGTTTCTCCACTGACAGTACTGGCCAAGGGGGTTGGCACATCCATATACATAGATCTATCGTGTCAAGTGACCCACGCCACTACAAGCAATGAAGACAAATGTTGGTGGCAATGATGATGAGCATGTGTTTTCTTGTCAGAGTGGTCTTCAGTGTCTTCAATTTTTCACCCACGAAATGTTAATGCCTTTGACTCTGATCACGCATCCAATTATGCTCAAAGTTCATCCTTCTAGCAATTTATTTCAAGTAGGAATAATGTCAAAAGGCAAAGAGTGTCAAAAACTGTTCCAGAAGCAAGAGGATAATTTCACCATGTTTTACTACTTGTACTGCCATCAACTGAATGAAATAAGGCTGTTCTATGGACTAAAGGGAGTGCAGCGCGCTGTTAAACTTGCAAATATAAACGTTTTTTATTTAGATTTACAGCTGAAGAAACTAAGGCTATGAGACCAATTTATTTTGCCTAAACTGCGTGTGTTCTTCTGGTCGGTTTGAAGAAGTTTTTCATCTCTGTTTGAGGGATGAAAAACTAGTTTCAGGATAAGCCCTTCACCTGATTAAATGAGACCGGTTAACTCACATTCAGTTGAAAAGTACTGTTAGGCAAATAGCTAGTTTATTAGGTTATTAGATTAGCTAATTTATTAGGTACACATACCTAATAAACTAGCTAATCAGTACATGTGAGTTGATAAAACAGCTTTATAATTATTACCGAACTTGCGTATAACAAGTTAAGGCGATTTTAGAAATATTAAATATGCAAACTGTCAACAGCTATTTCGTGATTTAACAGATATAGATGTTCAGTCTTCGTAAAAAAGACAGGCAATTATTTAAGAAAAAATGAGGAAATGAAATGGCTGAAATCAAACGAATATTTATTAAACTATCTTCATACGTAGCTGCTCAAAATATTAATTTTACCTTTTACATATCAGTACTAATGATTATATGAACTAAAGGAAAGTAGGCTTGTATTTTCCTAACTTTCACTCACTTTCATTCACTTCTATTCCACAGCAGAAGTAAATGATACGGCTTAATTTCAACTCATTCTATTTCAATTAAGTGAAGTCGCGTACAACTGAGTTCACTTAAGATAATTACTTTAGCTTAGGTTTCATTTTTATTTTTGGTGAGTAATTTATTTTATATCCAAGTGTTTGGTACTTTGAAATACAATACTATGAGTATGTATGCCTACTGTAATGTCATTACTTTCTAAATTTTAAATTTAAATGTAAATGTATTTTTCTGAGAAGGAGCTATTTTAGATTTACGGCCAAGTAACTAAGTTGGTTTGCCTGTTTTTAAAAACCCGTGTTTGGAGGGAAAAAACTCTACATCCGTGTCAGACTGGCTAATTCACATTCAGTTAAAAAAAAAAAAAAAAAAAAAAAAAAATCCTCATAAAGGTTCTTTCGCGACCTCTGCAGAAATTGAACCCATGTTACTTGCAATGTACATCTTTCATAAAGTGAAAAAATAATGTGTGTGTGTGAGAGAGAGAGAGAGAGCAATGTTTAAAATGACAAAATGGAAGCTTTATGTAAAGATTTTTATCATAAAAGGATGTATTTTAATTTCAAACTTCAGTTTAACAAACATTATATTAAGTACACTTTACATCCCTACATGGTACACGTAAGGATGTAATTTATTTAGCAATTGACACAGGACTGTTCAGTATAATCCTAATAGAGCCGATGCGCATCACGAGTCCAAGGAAAGCATCTAAAACAAGACGGCGTCGGACTTGGACAACGAAAGAAATGATTGATAAACATCGAACAGCGTCTCGACTCTGCCCGGTTGGTCGATGACCTGGAAGTTACGACAGCACCTTTGTTATAGCCCATTCTTGAAAGTGTCTTCAGCTCGTCCAATGACACCGCGACATCGACCATGGGGAGATGACAAGTCGCCCGAGCGCAGTACAATAAAGTGTGAGAAAGCGTGATGTACGGCATTAATCTTGTGCGCTTTTAGAGGAACTTCGTCTTTTTATGGGAATTCAGACGGATTAATTTTATATCTCACCTGCCGCCGCACGGCTAAGGAACAAGCATATACCCCCCCCCCTCTGTGTGTGGGTGCGGGTGGGTGAGTGGGTTTGTAAACAAGAATCGGATTATATTAACTAAACATAATCTGATATGTTAACTAAAATAAATAAATAAACACCGAATTGTTACTACATTTTGAGAGAAATTAATACTAAGAAAACAAAAAAACTTGGCATTGTTTTTAATTTATCAGGTGCAAATTTATCCGTTTATTTGGCGAAGTTTAAAAATCATTCATAAGTTCTACAGAATAAAAAATCAGAGTATTAACAAAAAAACTTTATACTTTCTTGACATCGAATAACAAAGATTAAAAATTCTCACAAAAGAATTAAACTTTGGTTCTTTTCAATAGATAAATATATATCTATTGATATATATTTATATATTGATTAATAATTACAGCAGAAGTCTCCAAAAACAATAAGAAAAGAAAAGAGGGCGAAAACAGAAAACATATGTAGGAGAACTAACCAGTGTTTGACTCACCTGGAAGAATTCAAACATGGTTGGTTCTTTGGCTCAACTTTTAAAACTGTCTCATTTGAAGAAATGTCTCGGGAAAATATGCATATACTGTATATTCTATAATATTGCAAATATATTTTCTCGTCAGTGCCTTGCAATGCATTTTAAGTGTTTCAATAAATTGAGAATAGGTGATAGATGTCTTTCCTCGCCCAGTGGAATGCTCCTAACTTGCTTATTAGAGAGAGCTGAAGTGGCTGTAGCCATGTTTGATCACTAGAGCAAGTGTTCCGGTTTTGTTCTCTCCCGACCCCCACTCTTCACACATGCAGTGAGAGTGATACCCTCGATGACATACCAATCTCACTACAGGTGGCCAATACCTTTCCGGATCCTTCTCTCCAAAATTATGGAGGTCATCAACAACCAACTCTTGAACCACCTACAGACCTACAACTGATCGTCTTGCTTTCACCACGCACCTCTGGACTGAAACCATGGAAAATGGAGAAACTCATGTGGTTGCCCTCGACATTTCAAAGACATTTGAACGGGTTTGGCATAGGAACCTACTTAACAAACTGTCATCCTCTGGTCTGTCTTCCACACCCTGCAGCTGGATCGCAAACGTTCAGATTTTCCCACCAATAGAGGAGTATTGGTGGGAAATTGGTGGTATGATCTTTTGTATGAAAAAGCAAGAAGCATGAATCGCGAGAGAAATGGAATTCGAGCTAAAGGCATAGAGAATAAGAATGGAGAAATCATAACTGAAGAAGATAAAATCCTAATGAGATGGAAGGAAATATATTGAAGATCTATATGACAAGGAAAATAGACCAAATGAGTTGCCATTAGAAGATATAAAGAAGGCAAATGAAGATTATCTAGGCCCAGAGATTTTGAAGTCAGAAGTAGAAATGGCCATTAAAGAACTAAAATGTGAAAAGGCAGGAATAGATGAAATACCTGCAGAATTCCTGAAACAACTTCAGGAGAAAGGAACTGAAGAAATAACCAAAATAATAAATTTAATTTATAACAAAGGAGAATTACCAAAAGATTTTATGACCTTAATATTTATACCTATACCAAAGAAAAGTAATGCAGTGAACTGCAAGGATTTTAGAACAATAAGCCTCATTTCCCATACATCAAAAATACTTATGAGAATCTTAACACGAAGAATTGCATCTAAGGTGGAAGAATTTCTTGGGGAAGATCAGTTTAGTTTCAGGAAGAGTAGGGGAACAAGAAATGCGATTGGACTGTTAAGAATAGTAAGTGAAAGAAGTCTGGAAGTGAATAAAGAAGTTAATATCTGTTATGTAGATTTTGAAAAAGCTTTTGACTTTGTAAAATGGGATAAGATGGTGGAAGTAATGGAAAAGATTGGTATAGATTGGAAAGACAGAAGGCTAATTATTTCACTATATATATGGGACAAACTACCATGGTGAGAAACATATATGGTACAACAGAACCAGGTATCATTGGACGAGGAGTAAGACGAGGCTGTTCTCTGTCACCAATTTTGTTTAACATTTATTCTGAAGCAATGTTAAAAGAAGCACTGGAGAATTCGGAAGAAGGAATAAAGATTGGAGGTAGACAGATATTTGCAATAAGATACACAGATCACAAGGCATTATATCAAATACTGAAACAGGGCTACAACATCTGTTGAACAGATTACTGGAATCGTGTATCAATTATGGAATGAAAATTAACATAAGAAAAATAAAGGTAATGAAAATCGCAAGGAAAGAGGCAAATATGGATATCAGAATAAATGGGGAAAAATTGAATCAAGTAAAGACATTTAAATATCTAGGAAGTGTTATTAGCAGTGGTAGAAGATGTAAAAGTGACATAAAAGCAAGAATAACGATGGGAAGAGATGCCTTTAATAGAAAATGGAATTTATTCAGAAGTAAAATGGATAGAAACCTAAAGAAAAGATTAATAAAATGTTATGTGTGGAGTGTTGCCCTCTATGCAGCTGAACTTGGACATTGAAGAAAGAAGAAATTAAGATTTTGGAAATCTTTGGATTTGGAGAAGGATGGAAAAAATCAAATGGACAGTAAAATAACCAATGAAGAGGTCTTAAAAAGAGTAGAAGAAGAAGAACGAAGTCTGTTAAGGAGGATACAAAGAAGAAAAGGAAACTGGATCGGACGTATTCTGAGAGGGAATGGAATCATCAGCGATGCCACTGAAGGAAAAATAGACGGGAAAAAGACCCAGAGGAAGAGTAAGGAAAACAAATCTAGATGACATGCTGAATGGAGACAGATAAACAACCTTGCAAGAGAAGGCTCAGAACAGAAGAGAGTGGAAGAAATGTTTTTGCTCCTAGGAGAAGAACCTGCTCAACTGTAGAATACTCAAGAAGAAGAAGACAGAAGACAAGAGTATCCCCAGGATTCTGTTCTTTCACTCACTCTCTTCCTCTTGTATATAAATTACCTATTTTCACAGACTTCCAATATCCTATCCATAGATTTGCCGATTACAGTACACTCCATTCCTCCTTTTCTTTTGACAAAACTTGTAGTGTTCAAGTATTAGAATCCTCACGATCCACCACGACCAGTGACCTGAACCGTGATCTCCTAACTGTATCCCAATGGGGCAAGGACAGCCTTGTAAACTTCATTGTCACCAAAACTCAGTCCCGTCTGATCTCTCGCAAAAAAACATCCCTTCCCCATTACCTTCAATAATACTGAGATACCCAAACACGATCAGATTTCCTGGACTGACTTGAACCTCCGATCTTTCCTGGCATAACCACATTTTAACTACAGCTTCCGCAGCCGCCAAAAAACGATGTAAGTTTTCGCACAAGACACTACCTCACACCTACTAACTCTATACAAATCAGAGCTCCGACGAACCATGGAAATATTGCCTCCATATTTGAGGTGGTGCACTAAATCCTCTCTAAGATTGTTCGATTCTATCCAGAAGAGCATAATCTGGATACTTAATGATCCTTCTCTCGCAAATGTTCAGTTTCTGTCTTGTACCTTTTCTCTGGTTACTTTCATAGACGGTGCTCTACTGAATTGGCCACTATTATGCATCCAAGCATCGGTTGTGTTGTTCAGCTTGTTAATATCCAGAAAAATATTAATGAATGAAAAGGGAGACGGCTAGTGTCTTTATTGTTAATATGTTACACGATTTGGATCTTAGCCTGATCAAAATGAAATGACGAAAGCAAACTGACATGACTGGAGGACGTGCCCATTCATGTTAATATACATTATAAATCGTATAAGATTATTCAGGATGAAAATTTGAAATGATAAAACGAATTGAATCTGATTCCACGAAGAAAATCATTAAGAAAGAATTATGAAATATAGAATGCAACGCAAACTGCTTCTACTTGTCTCCGGGGTTAACGTATGGTGATACCAAGGTCAGCTGATTCATTCTCACACGCGAACAGTAAAACAGAAACACCCTAAAGAAGAAAAGCGATTTTTTTGCCCTGTAGCAGAAAGTGAAACTTTTTTTTTTTTTTTTCTTATTGAGAAAGTATGTTACGAAGTTATAAATATGCTTCCCATTGCATACAGTTTTCCCACGGACACCTTTGAAACATATAGCTTTATTTTTATTTTTTGGCTGGAGGGGTGAGTATTTACTCTCACTACTAAAATAAAGTTCGGAGGGAACGCCATGCTATTGCAAGGTTAAATGCAGGTCCTTCCGAGTATAACTGAACAATACCCTTAAGGCTGGTGTTTAATTAGGTCTGCTGGGTTGATGAATGACTCTGCGTTGAATGGAGTTGATACTTTATATATCCTTGTGTCTTTGACCCTTTTACAGGTGCTTGAGCTGAATTACCCTTGCTTCGTTCATTGGCTGCTTCACCATTGGTTCGGCTTGGAGGGTCGTTAAGTGGCAGAAGTGAATGGGGCTTTCGGATGTTTACCGTACTCTTTACACAAGTTGAATCTTAGAATTCATTCTCACTTATTCTTCTGACTTTTTTATGCTCTTAGAGAAATCAATGACCCACGTTATATTCTACCCACCAGTCCGTTCCTTTTGTATTTCGATAGTCAGTATGCTCTGCTGGTTTTCAAATGATTAAAGACGTGTGGATATTTTTCTAGTGGTTTCATGAAAATGAGACCCTCAGATGACATTTCATCAGACAATAAGTTTTTATTTGAGTTTATTGTCACTGCCGTCAGGCCATAACAATAAACTGTACATGCACACATATTATAGCTTGACGTTTCCCAGGCATGATTACTTCCTACCATGAGCATCCCTTTTATTTATTTTTATAGCAGGTGCATGCTAATGAAATGTTTAAAATCGGAATTGCAATTTGCTTCCGGTATTGAAATTAATGATTATAACTGGACGATAAACAATATAATGAATATCATTACTGATCACTGTTTGAAAGAACATGCACGGCTCTCACTTTTTCTTGCTAAGCCGTTTTCACAGTGTTCATTTTCGTTGTCTTTTCTTTGACAATACATTGCTAGTGCTTGGTAAGCATAGTGACGGAATAAGAATTCTATAGTAGCCCCAAATGATACTAAGATAACCAATGCATATTCCCTTATCCTGTGAAAATGTACTTAAAACAAATTTTGCATAGTATCTATTTCCCACTATCTTCCAGAAAAGATTCATCATCTTCAATTCAAAATACCCAAACAATGAGACTGTCTTTCTTGGGAACTTCAACGTTCACAACGCAGAATGGCTTCCTTCCCCAACTCTACTGATCAAGTTGGCAGAGACGCTGATATATTTACTGCCAACAACAGTCGTTCACAATTTTCCACCTGCTTACCAGAAGACCTGATAATTAAAAAGATCTGATAATTAACCAGAAGACCTGACGGAATAAGAATTCTATAGTAGCCCCAAATGATACTAAGATAACCAATGCATATTCCCTTATCCTGTGAAAATGTATTTAAAACAAATTTTGCATAGTATCTATTTCCCACTATCTTCCAGAAAAGATTCATCATCTTCAATTCAAAATACCCAAACAATGAGACTGTCTTTCTTGGGAACTTCAACGTTCACAACGCAGAATGGCTTCCTTCCCCAACTCTACTGATCAAGTTGGCAGAGACGCTGATATATTTACTGCCAACAACAGTCGTTCACAATTTTCCACCTGCTTACCAGAAGACCTGATAATTAATTCTCTTCAATCCCTACACTCCAGATCTCTTCTTAATCAGTCCTCATGATAAACACAGTACAGGTGTCAGCTCTCCTCTTGTTAATTCAGACCATAACGTTATCTAGATCGTCTTTCCTACAGAACGCCTTTCATCCAGTCTCGTATCGTTTGGCACTATAATAGTGACAAACAGAAACACCTGTGTGATTTCTACTCCTTCATTTGGGCTGATACTCGTTTCGTTCTGCAAACTAAACATTTGCTACACCCAGATAATTGAATAATTCTTACTGGAGTGAAGTTCTTCCTACATTCCACCCAAAAGTCCCCAGTTACAAGCTTCAGTTTTTCTGACAAGTATGCCAAGTTGAAGAAAACAATTCATGTTCCAAACGGCTTGAAACCAAAACGTCAGCCTACAAAGCAGCATGCTGTAGCAGCAAAACGCACCACCCACCAACCAATCCAAATTTGACTTTGAAGGGAACATGTGCAACAAGTTTGCTCCCTGCGTCGAGCCGTCTGGTCTCTCGCAAAGACCACTAGGTACAATTTCTGCGCATCCATATTAACACCTCTCTCGCATCCAGATAGTGCCATTGTACTTATAAAACCACCCGGCTTCAGTCTTCTTCCCCATCTCTTACGGTGATCATCAAAGCAAAATACCCATAACATTAGCAAGAACTGCACACTGCATGTCTCGGTTATGCTTTCGTCAAAAAGACATCAGAAGAATCCTGAATGGCTTGAATGCCAACAAGTATCAGTGTTGCTATATCGTCTTTACAATCTTTCATACTCATCTGGTACCTACACTTCAGCCTATCTCCAACCAATCCAAAGAAAGTACACAAAAGCCAGCCTTCCAGCTGTCATACCACTGCACTCATCTAGTTCTACATAAAATAATGGAGAAAGTCATCAACAAGTAACGCATTTATCTCCAAGAGGTGATAAATGTGGGTTCTGCTACTGTGGTTCCATAGCACATTTCCTTGCCAACATCACCCATATCTATGGACCCCATCTTTGCAAAGAGATGAAGACGTACCATACCATCTGTATATTGATGCACTTTGAAACTTTGTTACTCTATTCACGGAAATCTAATGGATCGCTTCAGTTCCTTTATACGTTTGAAAGATAGTTGAAGTGGTTAGATTTCATTAAACATATAGTTTTCCAAGTTTTATGGGAAAATAATAGGAAGCTAGAAAGCTCCCCCCCCCTTTCCTTTTCTACGTCTCATCTCATCCATTTCATCATCACACATCCAAGGACTCCTTGAATACCAGACAAATCATTTATTTGACGTGTGTACAAAAGTTGGATGTGTGTGTGTACGCATATCACACATCCAAGGACTCCTTGAATACCAAACAAATCATTTTGATGAGACGTAGGAAAGGAGAGACGGGTGGCATCCTTCCATTTGTTATATGTGATTTCTCGAAAGGCATGATATAAAGTATATATATTAATGGTAAACACTGACTACATTTGGCTTCTTTCCCTTAAGAGAAACCTGATGATCACCTCCAGCCTATGAGATCTGAAGAAATTCCTAATTTATCAGCTAATAGATTTCTGAAAGAAAGCAGAATGAGAGCAAACGAAGCATGGAAAGCAAGGTATGGAAAATGTTTTCATAGATGCTTCTTTCCTTCAGGTAAAATGATGCATGAACTAGCTTTAGTTCTACCTCTGTTAGTATCTAGCGTTGAATTATCACCTTGCGCATACGATCTCAAATATGTAATGTATGTGCATAAGAAGTTATAATAAGGTTCATATGCCTATACATTACTGGATCTTATCTACGGAGAATTTCAAAAGTTCTTGTGAAAAGTAGCTGATTGGATAGTATATTTGCTTGTAAGCTCATCTCACGTGATCGTCAGAGTATAACAAACACAACACCATGTGCTCGGTTCAGTCTGGGAACAGACGGGACCTTAATCGTTGTTACACGGAACAACAAAGGCAGACTTCAGGTGGATAAATAGACGGTTCTGTGTGTCCGATTTAAGGCTTTCTTCACTCTCAAGGCCGCCAGAATCGGGCAATGAAGAAAGGCAAAAATATCAATTTAGATCCCGCAGACCTTCTCATTCCCCTTCTTCTCCCCCTAAGTGTTCACAATAGTGGCACGGTTCCCTGCCGCGCTAGGATAGTAGGACAGTGTGTTGGTTTCCTGCTTATCAGATATAGCAGTCTGAAACGCCAAGAAACAATATTCTTTCTCATTGGGTTTCGGAATGGCAAGAGTTGACTACAACGTGTACCTTTGGAGATATTCACTATTTAGATAAATGCTTATGGTAGGTAGTTGAACTTTATTTATTTATTTTAATAATTAATGTCAATACTCTGTATGAACATTAATTATTAATGTTTTCTTGTTTGAAAATCACATATCCACATGAAGGCTAACAGATGGAATACGCTGTGATGCTACCTTGTTTTAGACGGTACTGTAATATATAATACCATATGATCTAAACTATTCCTTTAGATCATATGGTATTATGATCTAAAGGAAGGTTATCAAAATAACCATGTACTAAATGGAATAATATATATTTGAGATTCTGTAGCTCAGTCAGTATAGATGAATCTCTTTGGTCGGAAAGACCTGGGTTTCGATTCCCCACAGGAAAATACTTTTCATTTATCAAGAACTCGTCTGATTTTGTCTCGAAGATCAAGAACATCCAACTTAACGAAACAGACAGAATGGTAAGCTTCGACATAGTCTCACTATTCACCAACGTTCCAACCCAGGAAGTCCTTAGTCTTTTAAAAAATAAGTTATCTAAAAATATTTTCGCCTTACTTGTGCATTGTGTGGATTCGGGCTACTTCTTATTTGAAGACAAGATCTACAAACAGAACAGCGGTTTGACAATGGGTAGCCCGTTGTCTCCGGTGCTAGCCAAGTTTTTCTGGAAGATTTTGAAGAAAACGCCATTTCCTCAGCGACACTGAAACCCAAAATCTGGCTACGTTACATGGACGACATTTTCCTAATTTGGGAGCACGGCCCAGAAAAATTAAACCTTTCTGGATCATTTATACAATTTTCATCAAAATATAAACTTCACATCCGAACCAGAAGTTAATGGTGTTTTAGCTTTTCTAGATATAAACTTACTAGAACAACGGATGGTCTCAAGATTTCAATTTTTAGAAAGCCAACACACACACATCGATAGATACCTACATGCTTCATCTCACCACTACCCCATCAGAAATTAGGAATTGTTTCCACACTAGCTCATCGGGCGAGATCCTTGTTGTCAGAAGAAGAGGAACTTCAACAAGAACTTAGTTACCTCAAAAGGACTTTCTTAAATAACGGTTACTCTTCTAAAAGTATCTATAATCGTCTTAGTGTACGTAATCAACATAGTAATGAAGATAACTCAAACCCAACAGCCTACATCTCCTTACCGTATATAACTTCTCTTTCTCCTAAACTGGCGAAAATCCTGAAGAAATTTAATGTGAAAACATATTTCTTCCACCTTTCCAAATCTCCGATCTTATCTCAGTTAACCTAAAGTAAAACACAACCTTCTTCAGCTCCCAGGAGTATACAAAATCATTTGCAGTTGCGGCAAACCATATTATGGCCAGACAGAAAAGTCCATTTCCATCCGCCTAGAAGAACACTAACGTGACATTTCTTATAACAGAATCCGTGCTAGTGCCCTATCCAGCAATGTTTTATTCACGGCCAATACCAATGTTGAAGGACGACAACATCAAATAGACTGAAACTTAACTTCAAACATCCATAAATGCTCCGATGAATTAGAAAGACGTATCTTGGAATCCAAAGAAATAGCTCTCGACCGTGCCCATCTAAACAGCAATCTCAGTTACAGCCTGCCCGATTCACATAGCGCTGTAATCCAGTTTTGGCGTACTCATGATATCATTCACATGCACGGTGCTTCACTCCAGAACTAACGCTCGGACTCAATTTCAAACACAACTACTACTTGTTCTAAACTCTGTGTTTGTCACAAGTACAATCTATTTTTAAGATGTTGTTTTCTCAATGGTATACTGTATTCACCTGACGAAGTCGGAATTTCCGATGAAACTAGTAGTAAAACCTTATTAAATCTGTTATATTTTTTCTCGGTGTTTAAGTCAGTTAATAATTATAAACATGTCATTTAACCGAATCAATTGCTATATATATATATATATATATCCTCTCCCATAGTCCTTAATGGACCGTTGGGTCACTAACGGCTAAGCCGTGAATGTCTAATGGGCGGTGAATTAAGACAGATCGCGCCCATCTCCTCTTCTGTCTTCATATATATATATATATATATATATATATATATATGGTTCAGATATGTAGACGACATTTTTGCCATATGGAAAGGCACCTCAGAAGAACTACAACAGTTTGTCTCAAAAATTAATGCACTTCATCCAAGGATCCAGTTCACCCTAGAAGTAGAAGTAAATAAGCAGTTAGCCTTTCTAGACCTCTTGATTCTTCGCCAACCAGATGGTTATCTACAATTCACAGTCTATAGGAAAGAGACTCATACAGGCCAGTACATCCACGCTGAATCACATCGCCATCCCAGCCAAAAGGCAGGTACTATAAAAACACTAGTTCATAGAGCCAACTCCTTTTGTTCTTCAGAAGAACGTTTACAAAAAGAATTACAGTATATTAATTCCTCCTTCATATCCAATGGCTATAAGAAGTCCTTCATAAAAAGAGCTTTAAGTAGTCGTGCTCCTCCAGCATCCTCTTCAAGTACAGAAGAACCTACACGTATACCTATCCCCTATGTACACGTGGTTAGTGAACGCATAGCTAAAGTGCTAAAACCACTAAATAGCTGTGTGGCTTTTCGACCCATCAGAAAAATCTCCACATTCCCAATGTCTCCAAAGGACAAGTTCCCACATCTCAGCTATCCAGGTGTCTACCACATTCCCTGCTCGTGTGGATTATCATATTTCGGACAAACAGGAAGATCTGCTCAGGTCCGGTTAGAAGAACACCAGTCGTACATCCAGTACCTTGAACCCGAACAGTCTGGAATTGCAGAACATGCCATCAACACCAGACATGGAGTTAAGTTGAACAAGACAAAAGTTATTCACAAAAGTCGGTTCCTAATGGAACGGCTATACAAAGAAACACGTGAAACATTACTTCACTCCCCTAACCTAAACAGATCCGATGGTCTACGTCTTTCCCCCTTGTGGGAGATAGTGCTTTATAAAGCAGCAAATCTTTCCTAACATATAATTGTATACACATATATATATATATTTATAAAAAAAAAGAGAAAAATTTTTTATATATTTTTTAAATTATTATAATTGAATAATTAAATAATTATTATTTAATAATTAAATAACTAAATAATTACATTTAAATTATTAAAAATAAACAAAATAAATAAGTAAATAAATAATAATTAAATAAATTTAGGAAATTTAACCTTAGCTACTTAGGTGGCGCTTTGTGAATATAACAGTTATTGTTTAATTAGCCTTGTACCTGTACTGATGATGCCTGTGATACTCAGGTGAAAATTCTACGAATAAAGAATAATTTCCGTGAGTTAATTCCGTTATTATAATAGTTAGTAATATATATAACAATACTGCATGGAAAATGAGGTGCATTCGATAAATTTGCTCCATCTGAATTACTGATGGAGCAAATATCTGTCATTCCAAATTAGCAGAACTGAAAGAACATGAGTTTATTGCGACGCTTGTTGCAAAAAGGAGTCAGATTTGAGACAATTTCAAACAGTGCAAATATTATCAGCTCATGTATAAACTTTGCAAGTTCACCAAGAAAGAGAGACAGATATTTACACAATAACAGGTTTTAACTGGCATCAGCCACTTTAACTTCTGACTATCTCCATCACGGTTTCAGTTTCAATTCTTTAAGCGTTAAAGCTTTTGTGTACTTGAAACTTGGTAGCCATGAAGGAATAATTACCGAGTCCAGTTGGTAGTAGTTCGGTGAGAAAGTGCGGCCGAGATAACCTCTTTACTTCCTCTATGTAATAGTAATCTCGATCCCAATGCTCAGCGAGTAATTCACGGCTCTAGTTCCGTCCAGCTGCTCTCGTACAACTGCGTGCAACGTACGCGAATAACTTCTTAGTTCCTTAGTGTGGGAACTCAAGACGTCGTGCTCTACCCTGCTTCACGCACACACTTCTCTAGACAGGTCGCCGGAAGTGCATTATAAGTACTTCCCGTTTCTCTGCGCACAAGTGACAGCCCTTGTTGCCGTAACAGATGAGAATTTCAAGCACCGTGACCATCTGGAGATATTATATTGTTTCACCTTATTTCTTACCTCAAGGAGTGGGTTCACACATCTCCTTGGTGACGAGAAGATAGAATTCTCCAAGTTCCCACCCTTACCTCTAGAAATACACACTGAACCCAAAGGAACAATAAACGACACAACCCTGCTCAGTGGAAAAGAAGAAGAAGAAGTAGAAGGGGGGGGGGGACAGGATGCAGAATGTTACTAACAAAACTTAGCAATTTCCCAACATCTATCTTTCCATCACTTATCTCCAATATGTAGGACAAATGGCCAGATGGCAAAGGAAAACAGCCGTTAGTAGCGCAAGGTATTCTGACTTCTTTAATTCATTCTTAAGAATCGACTTGATAATTCAAAAAAAAAAAAGTAATTTAAAATAAAGCTTTCGATTCTTCTAGATGATGCTAAATCTCCTCCGGTACAGATCAAAGATTTCAGAATGATCATGGATTTTGAAAGAAAAAAAAAAGCGCCGATAAAATTATTTAATACGGCTTTATCTCTCTTCCTCCCATGTTATTTACCTAGCAATGCCAATGTTTTATCTGTAATACGAGCATCAATTTTGGGGTTTTGTTGTAATATGCTATTCTGTTGTGATTTGGAATCATGCTTTGCATTTATTTAAAACTTAGTTCTTATAAGGAATTAACACTGCTTATTTCGTTCATTTATTTTGTGGGGGATGAAGGGCTCTATTCTTTTCTCAAGAATTTTGCCGCTATTTTCACATTCATTTTCTTCTCCTTCCTCTGTCTTAGTGGTCTAACTTTTACTTCAATACAATTTAAATAGGGCTGGCATTAACTCGTCTTTATACAAGTTTATAAAAGCATCGCTGTATTATGTTAGGTAAGAAGTAATGTCCTATAAATTCGTGTATGATAATATACATGCTCTTGGCCTCTATTACAAACCTCTTTTTAAATACTTTTCTACCTGGATTTTGCTATCTGATTTTAAGCATGTGCATATATTAGTGGAAATTATCATTATTTACTATGCAATTTGGTCACCTGCTAGAATCAGCATTAAAAAAATACAATAAACTGAAATTGTGCAAATTCTGTTATTATTATTATTGTTATTATTGCACACAACCTCCACGGAGTCGCAGGACTCATCGCGGGAGGCCATTCTACTCTCACACAGCACTACATGATCCCATCTACACTATACACAATCCACCGTCTATCTATACCATATCCTACACATAAAACAGCATTTTTGTCTGTTAATTGCGTGTGTTCTTTGGTCGGTTTGAATAGTTTATAGAAGGGAAGAAAACTAGAACTGCAAGTGAAATTTTGTTACTTACTCCGCGCAACTGTCATTATAATACCAACTTTTTTGACATCTAATACAGATGCCATATTGTGAATGCATTGAAAAACGCGAAGTGCGAAAATTATCAAATGGACAGCACAAACAATATATGATACTCCCTTCTCAAATTACAAGCAAAACTGAATCTTCAATTATATACAGAAATTTCATAAATGTTTTACTCTAGTCTTAAAAAGACTGAATGCATCTAATTGGACAGTTATGACCATAACAGTTCTCCTTAATATAGAAAGGATATAGAGAATGAACTACGCTTAGCAATGCATCTCAGCTTACAGACCCGAATTTCTTATTGGATTACGTCTCGGAATTTGTACCCTCCACATTCATTCACAAGTATTCAGAGTAAATTTAATTCATACATTTGAAGCAGTGGGAAGTATTCACTTTAGTCAGTGGTATTAATGAAGATAAGTCTATCTGATTTAAATCATTGTTAATGAGCAATACCTTAATTAATTGATACAATAGAGGTTCTTGAATATTGAAAGCGAATACTTTTCAGCATGCGGTATAGTAAGCTGAGTAGTAGTCTTCGCTCTACAGAAAACAAGCCATGGTTCGACGAATGATGTTTTAACAAGTATCCATTCCACCGTTGAACAATAGCTAACTTGCCAAGTCGTGGTGTGGTAAATGATTTTACCACACCTGATAAATAGGGTAACAGTCCCGTGTGAGACTGTTACCCTATTTATCAGAGACCCGAAATGGTTTTTAAAGGTACAGTGTTTGGTTTCTAGAGCAAAGTCCAAGAATTCTCGCATTCTTCGCCATGGTCACAAAAAAAACATTAGGTTTATAACCGGTCGAATGTGGGGTTCGACATTAAATACATGTGTTTCTCGGAGGTTACATTCATCTGATCGAAACCTGCTAATATTTGCTGAAGTTCAGGTAACATTTATTAGATACTCACAAATAATTATTAATTTCAAGAAACATATGGGAATTAAATATATGTAAAAGAGGATATTTAACAAAATTCAGCGATTGTGCCCTTAGCATTATCGATGGAGTTTAACTTAGAAATAAACAGAGCACACACACAGCTGTTTGGGAGTTATAAAACCGAAAAGTTCTGCTTGTTCGAAAAATCAATAAAATCACAATAAGTATTGCATGAAGATTTTTTTGCTGAGACTTCACTGATTCACTGATACTGCACCACCTGATGATCAGTATAAAATATAACAAAATAATAATAAGCAAAATTAATATATATGATGATCTAGATTGTAATTCCATCCTTAATACAGATGGAAGGAAGAATATTTTTCAAGAGTACAAATCCTTTCAGTGGAATTTCTTTTCCTTTAAAAAAAAAAAAGATCCTTTCAAAAACATTAGAATATAAATATAGTAGTAGTCACACGTTTTACTGAAAAAGCGTGGCTTATGCGATTCTGCAGCCAGCCACACAATGAATGAAAGAGAAACCTTTCAAACTTCCACTACACTGTTGGTAATTCCTGGCCGCAGGTGCACGTGCGTTCTGTTCTCTATAAAACATGGCAGACCTACGACAGGTATTGATTTCCGTTGGGCCTAAACTGCGTTTAAAATAATTATTAGTCGGACAATAGGTAGCCAGCCTGCAGGAAGGATTGTGACATAACCGCCCAAACTTGCGGGATTATTACTATCAGGGAATATTTGTTACAGCCAAAATTTCCAGCAGCTCTGCAGGAGGTGGGTTGTAGTAACGCCACTGTGATTGACTTAATATTGTGGGAATTAAGCCATGTGGCGAACCATGAGACCAAATATACAACTATCTATCATTACTCGTCCTGCTCTGATCAATAGCGTAAACCTCAGGAGGTGTGAAGCCTATGGAAAGGTTGTCGGAATCTATTGAATTTAAAGCCATGGCGTCTGCCATGGAAGAGAGCGAGGAAGAGAGAAAAAGTTTGTGTTTATATAAAAAGACACATGGGGAGGGGGAGAAAAAAAAACTTGTATCAAATTTCGAAAAGGTAATAAATTTTCCAATAGCTTTAAATGTGGTTTCTTTCATTCAGAATTTTTCTGAGAATAACCGAGTATCCCTCTTAGCAATACATATTCAATACATTTCTAAAAGTAGTCGCATGCTTTTTTTTTGCATTTTAAATTCTTTCATTCCATCCAAAACTCAAGTACTTCACAATTTTATGAAAAATATGAAAATCTACATTTTTTTGCAACATAAGTTTACTTTCTCTAAGGGTGAAGTTATTTTTACTTTCAATACATAATTATATATACTGTACATATTTTTTTTATATTTCAAAAATTCTGGGGAAAAAACTGCCAATCTATCGAGCAACTAGCAAAATTTGCATGTCTGTCTGTCTTCTGTCACCTCCGTTGATACAAGCAGGTGAGATTAGACCTCACTCCATTCAGTTTATTGTTAGTGGTAACAGCTCAAAGGAAGAACCCCAGTTTTAAAGCCTGTCTGGTTCAAATTTAATAATAAGTGATTGCTGTCTAATTAAAGTTGGACAAAATTTTACACTTGACTTCGTAGCCAGACAGGAGAGTACAGCCAGCTTTGTAAAATTAAATTCATACCCACCTTTTAAACTGAAAAAAAAAAAAAGAAAGAAAGAAAAGAAATGCATATATATGAGAACTTACACATGAATATTAAACACCTTGAACCCGATGTGTATGGATTAATTATTCTCAGAAAGGCCATCATCATCAAATTTCTGATATATGCCCTCAAAAGGTGTACAGCATATTACTGTATGATAGTACCATGGATAATGAATCCATGTTAGAAAGGTATCTAGAGAAAAGGGAATCACTTCTACCTATAGGTCCTTCAGTAATGCGGATGATAGACTAGGTGCTGCTATACCACGTTTTCCTACATCTCACAAATTCTCAATCGGGATGGCCAGGGAAGATAACTGATTTCACGATCATATTTCATGATCAAATGACTAAGAAGCAGATCTCGTGGAATGGATATGTGCATTATCATTTGGAAAGAAACAGAAATAGAACAGGTTTTTATCACATTTTCAGGAATATCCATAAATCCAACCGTTGCAGTGTGTAAATATACCTCACATCATTGTTTCTAACTACTTGGGTATCAGCGATGAGACATGAGACGAAGTGTGTCATGACCTAATGTGGCACTTCTACATTCTAACTCTGGTGTATATCGGACAGCACGCTTTCAATGGCCTATCTCGCAGGTACATACATTATATATCTCAATCGCTACCTGAGTGCCTCATGCACAATGTGCAACTACTACTACAACTATTATATGCTAATTATATTAATGATTTTAATTTTAATATTCATCACTTATTTTAACCAACATATTTAAATAATTAGTCACTGTTTTCTGAAACTTTTGATATAGGGGAAGGGTTGCCAATTTGTTACCTAAACGTTGAGGGAAGGATTATAATTTTGGACGGTTTGAGAACAGAGACGTAGAGTAAGACAGTAAAAATCAGAAAAATTGCTTTACGATATTTATAGACCAGCGAGGTTTCTACTCATTTGTGAGCAGGATTTATTATAAAAATATTAATACAATGATGAATTCATAATTTTTTTTTTTTTTTTTCAGAATGTCATCGCTTCTTACTTTCTTTCTGGTCGAAAACGAAGCAAATCTTATTTCAGAGTCTTCATAGTTATAAACTGAAATAATAAAAATTTCATTCCTAAGTCATCAGCATAGTCTTTCTTTTGCAGATGCACGACCTTGATCTATCCTTTGTCACTTCTTGCTTACCTGATTCCGTTTTGAAACATCAGGAATACTTATAACTTTCAGATTATCGTATGCTATGAAATTTGCAAGTAATACTTATAATTTATACATTATAATATGCTCCATATGATTTCTGCCAATACGATTACTATGGGTAATCAGTAGCAGTCATTCTTCAGTCAAGACTGCCAGGTAGTTTGGTATGACAAAGGATTTTTTCTATCAATGATGAAAAATTTTATTAGATCTAGATATATCATGTGGATAAATAATACTTTCCTTTGTAGAGAAATTAAAATACTTATTTTTCCTTATTTTGCCGACCTGGCTGACTAGGGGGGGGGGGGGGGAAGGGACGTATCCACTCTCCAACCAACAGCTTCTAGGTTCGAATCCTACTGTGGACATGGATGTTTGTATGCCATTAAGTGGTGGCTTACACCGGCGATGAAAATCGCCGGTGTAAGCCTTGCATCCTGATTACTCGAAGCCTGAAGTAGCTTGGAAAAGTATTCTATTTAGTACTATCTTCCAAAATTCTGTCACTAAATTATTCGAATTTCTTAAAAATTCTTTATTTGTCTTTCTTTTCAATTCGTAATGCTCCTTAAAACATCTATAAAAAGCTGAACAATGAATTTTTAATAGAACATTACCATTTAAGAACACACACACACACACATACACACACACACACTCTCTCTCTCTCTCTCTCTCTCTCTCTCTCTCTCTATTCACTGCTCGCTAACGCGAGTACTGACAACAAAGAACTGTATCAGAGTTGTGATACAATACAACACTTGCGGATGACTTCACTCTTCACATAACATATACTGATTTTTAGTGGTGTGATTACAGATAATTAGAGATGGGGAAGGATTCGTAACAAAACGCTAGCGAAGCGGGAAACTACCGCAGCTGTTACTGCACACTGCATGGTGAGGACTAAAGGGGAATGAAAAGGGGAAGGGAAAGCCTCTGGTCGTTCACTCCTGAAAACCACGTATCGAGTACACCTGGTAACCGCGAGATGACCAGCGGGAAGTAGCTGATATCCTCTAGTATCAATAAATTGCTGTTAAAAACAGCGGAGCAGAGTTACGTAACAGCATAGTAGATGTGAGGTGATCTTTAAAAAAAAATTGGGGAAAAATGCAGTTCACGTAGGTTGGTGGTAGACGTCGTGGGAACCAAGAGGGGAGAATGACATACCGCCTATTTTCCAGGAAGTATACTTTCCTTTTAAGATCGTTATATGGATCTCTCTCTCTCTCTCTCTCTCTCTCTCTTTCTGTATGTATATATATATATATATATATATATATATATATATATATATATATATATATATATATATATATATATATATATATATATATATATATATATATATATATATATATAATATGATATATATATATATATATATGTATATATATCATATTATTTTTTTTTTCCCAATCAAACAAATATTTATAGCAAAAAGTGAAATCAAATGGAGATTTGGAAAAAGTAACACAGCAGTTTACCACTGGACCACTAAAGCAACGCTCACTGTTCTGAAAACATCAAATAACCGTCAAATCCGTTAGGAGCAATAAATACAACAGATTTTCGTGTGTATATATACATATATACACACGTGTGTGTGTATATATATATATATATGCAAACATTCGTATTGGATTAAAAGACCTTCCGTTTTGCAGACCAAAGCTTTATGTATGAACTATGTATCCCCATGGTTTTAACAGGCCTTTAAGGCCCACAACCTTCCAAGCATGCTTGGATTTCGTAACTGAAGTATGAGGATAGGATGTTCACCCCTATGCCTGTAAGTATTCTTGGCTGTATCCCTGTGTGTTCACGGGGCCGGTTTGCGTGCTTGCGGGATGAAAAACCCCAGATAAACTGGCGGAAAAACCCTGCTGTCCACGCTCAAAACCGGCTAACTTGGCTATGGCTGAGGAAGATCCTTAAGCTCCTCACGTCGGCGACGGAAAGTCGAACCTAGGACACTCCTTCCCCAGGCATATGGTTGCGAAGCGCAAAGCCACTAGGCTAACCACGCGGACTTTATGTATGAACATATTATAAAATTTATAATATATAGTTGCCCATTTGATTGAATCTGTACATATCCGTTTACAAACACACACGTTAACATCAGCCTGTAACCTTCGTTACCTTGTTCTACTCGAACTAAAATTTTAATTGCGCATTAGGTTCTGGTATTGGGAATGTATGCAATAAACCTTTATGCAAGTGAACACCGATTAATATAGTGCACTCTGTTTACTTTTGACACACTTTCTTTTTTTTTTTTTTTATTAAAGTTAGTGATGTTTAATGATGTCAAAGAGTAATATATTTTTACATTTTTTATTGATGAAAGATGTCTGTAATCTTCATAGCCATTTTTGCTGATTATCTTAAAAATATGCGTTATCAAAAGTAAACAAGAACAATCCTTTTGTTGTATACACGTCGAGTAGCAACAAAAAGAGCATTTATATTGGTAAGTCTTATCAGTTTAATATCATCACTAATGGCATGGAAATGTTTATTAATTGCTGCACCTCCGTAGTGTACTTGGAAGAAATTCACACCATTCGATTCGAAACAACTGATCGGGGCAGTAATGTTTCCTTCCCACAAATTGTGATTTTTCATCCCAATATAAATTGGAATACGCGCAATTAACAGACAGAGATACTATTAGTGGACGGCAGATGGCGGGTTAAGATTTTTTTTTTGGGGGGGGGATCAACCACGAAAGGGTGTACTCCTATAGTAGATTAATCGTGAGAAATCTAAGTTTTTTTTTTCTATTTTTATGAATTTTATATATTTTTTTAATGAATATATTATAAAAGCCCTGCTCGAGGACCAAATATGGAACATTTTCAAGCCAATTCATCCTTCCTTGAACTCCGTGAAGGTATTATGTAATAAAAATTAAGACTGGAGGAATAAATATTTCACTTTTCTAATTCCAGTGATTATCATAAAATGTTTATCTAATAGCATCTTTTTTTTTTTATCCTCTTGGGAGCATCTATTAACGAGAAGTTATTAACATATTTTGAGACCCACGTTGATGAAATTAAATGAACAACTCTCTCGTTAAAACTCACTTTCATAGCAAATCTTTCCCCAATTTTAGTTTTTATAGCAATAAACGATATACATATAGTAATACCTATAGATATACAG
This sequence comes from Typopeltis vanoorti, assembly GCF_054136105.1. Taxonomy (NCBI): domain Eukaryota; kingdom Metazoa; phylum Arthropoda; class Arachnida; order Uropygi; family Thelyphonidae; genus Typopeltis; species Typopeltis vanoorti. The sequence goes on along the minus strand of NC_143559.1, from coordinate 26,507,693 downwards.
AGGGAGCTGGTGGAGGAAGACTTGAGGATGAAGAACTTGGATGTGGTTACAGGCCAAGACAGGAGGATGTGGAGGTAAGACTCACTAAAAACAGCGACCCTACTTAAGTGGGACAAGCTGCAGAGGAAGAAGAATACCTATAGATATACCTATACCACTATTACTGTGGCTGGTAAAGGGGTGAAAAGGAGAGAGAAATTTGTATGACTGCGTTTTAAATAATACATATTGTATTATTTTGAAGCAGTGGTACAATGTTTAAACCATCAAGAGTATTAATTAGCGGTAATTATTTCATAGGAAAAAGCAATATTTAATAATCCGGAGGAGGAATTAGCATGGTGAATTCTAAGTTGCTGAGTGAATGGGTAGTGTTAGTTGCTATTACTGTGATTGAGCTGTTTAGATTGAGCAATATTCGTAGAACATCTTAAGCATATTTACGAAACTTCATAAATATTTATGAAATTAAGAAAGATGTCATCAAACTTTTTCTGCACGGCTCCGAATTCATATCAAAGCCGTTATCATCAGAGAGGAGGGGGAAACCGACTTGTAATCAGTCACGTCAGTGGACTATCTGCTAGCTGCACGTGCAGCTGACATATTCATGCAGAGAAATCTTTGTAAGAAAAAGAAAGGAAAATATTAAGGCAAAATGGATGGAAAACGTATAACCAATGATTTACAGAGACTCATGAAATGAACAGTATCTTCGTAATCCATAATGTTCCCTATCATTATTATGATTGGAGAATATTAGCCAGCAATGTCTGGGAAGCTGGAGAAGCTAAATTACGTAATACACAAGTGTACTAAATTGAGCAAATCATTATTTCTGTTCAAAATAACAGCAAAGAAAATAATTTACACATACACACACGCACACACACACACACACACACATGAGAGAGAGAGAGAGAGAGAGAGAGAACAACCCACAGGCAGAATTAACAGCAACTAAAGTAGAAAGAATTTTTTTCTTAAATATATTTTTTCATAAAAGCCCGAATTTCGCATAAAAGTTAATTGTTTCAATCACGAAATGTAAATTTATGGGTGAAAAATAATGTTTTTCACGCAAAATGCAATATAGGTTTTCAGACGTGTGATTGCTATTCTTTAAGACTTGTGAGGGCAAGAATGTTTCCCAGCATTCTTGTCTTCCAGAATGTCTCTTTATTCCATAACCAAGAATCATCAATGTAAATTTTTGTTTTGAAAGACTGTGAGCGAGGTTACTATGATGTAGGAAAAGAACAAATGATCATCTTTCTAAAATTATTGAATGATTATGGCTTTCATTGTAGCTTGCTAGAGCTCTGAAGCAACAAAACAAGTTAAGTCTAGCAGGAGGAATCTTTTCAAAAAGAATGGATCATTACTGCTTATGAATGCAAAATAAAAGTATACATGGCCTTCAGACAGCTGATGGTAGTGGGATTTAGTTCCTCAAATTTGGCAATCATGAATATTGTTTATGCTCCTCATTCATGGAAATGAGCCGCATCTTCACAAAGGTTGTTTTACAGGAGAGAAAGATGGAAACTGTTATGTCACTCTAGTCCGTGCATATCGGCTTTCACAAATTATGTGTGGGTGGGAAAAAAAAACAAAAAAACTTCTTTTCATACTTATCCATGCTGCTATTTTAATATCAATCCTACCCATGAAAGACTAAACCTAAAATCCATTTTAATTTACTGTACTATGCAATATAGATTCTGTAAAATCGTACAGTAATTTACTGCACAATTTTAATGTACTATTAAACTAGGAATTCAACCAGGGCCGGCTCTACGGTGCAACATTGCATTTGCATGGGGCGAAAAGTTTTGGGGGAGGGGAATTGGCCTAAAGTATACGAAAAATAAATCATAACAAATTCATTTATTCCTTCTCTGTTGAAACCAGACTTCAGGATGTCGTTAGTTAAATTTTTACCTAATAAAACTTCATTGTGCTGCATATTTTTTAAAAATCATAATAATTTAAAATAATGTATTATTATGTTGTGTTTAATATCGCATTGTCAGTGTTAATATCAGACAACGTGACAATAGAAGAACACCTGCTATCTTGTATTTATTTCCGATTCCATTGTTGGCTGTGAGTTGACCTTGACCCGAGGGTAAATCTCATTTAAAGGAAATTCCCCAATGAGGAATTTTCTTAGGCTAGACTTAGATTAGAGAAATTAGACTGCACTGGCCTTATTTGTGATTTTGCGAATATGAAAGCAAGAAAAGTTACGTTTTAAACAGTAGGTTCACATTTTAACAGTGAAAAATGTAAATTAACTTTTGTTAAGACATGACACCTGTTCTAAAATCTAAAAAAAAATATATATATATATTAGATATACCATAGTTACGTGTTTGTGATTTAGCAGTTCATCATTCTTCATGACGTGATGAGCATTGCTTACATGTAAGGTAATAGCAATATATTATAAAAACAATATTTTTAGGTTGTATTGATAGTATTTATGATATTAATGAATTTTGGAGCAATAAAATTGATTTTTCAAATAAACTAATTTTTAATAATTGCCATTTCGTTATAATTTAATTAAAATTTACAGCAGGTGCATTTTCTCTGCGTTTGAGGAGTGTACTCGTCTTTGTTGATTTTAATTACCCATGCAGATGTACATTTTCAGAACAAAATTCCACCGTTAAAGGGTTAATTGTCTTTCTGTAAAAAATATAGTTTATGATCATTTTTCATTAACTTATGAATTTTCATTAGATAATGCTACTATTTAGAATTTATGATCAGACATGTTTGAAGCCTAGCTTCAAAACGTCATTAAAAGAATTTTTTTAGGGGAAAGGAGGCAAAATTCCTAGGGACGGCCCTGGGTTCAACTATGTATAATCCAGGCTATCTGCTCTAAGAAATGAAACGGTACTTTCCAAGCCATTTCAGCCTTCCAATAAATAAGTTGATGGCCTTCCACGAAACAGTGAAAATAATCTACCATCTGAAGACATTCGCAAAGATCCATGTAATGGGATTCAGCCAGGCTGTAGAGAAAGAGAGAGAGAGAGAGAGAGAGAGAGACGATGAACAACGTCTCTGCTCTCTTCACATCTTACAAGCAACAAGGCCAACTATTCATACGGCACAGAGTATAGACAGTTCGCTTGAGGCTGTTTTTGTACTAGTGCTCACACATGGACGATTTCTGAAAACTTATTTAATACTACGTCAACTTCTCTCACTCCCTCAGATAACTGGTTTGATTTTCTTCCCTCTCTCTCTCTCTCTCTCTCTCTCCCTCCCTCCCCTCTACTTCCTTCTAGCTTAGGTATAAGATATTCTGTTTCTTCATACCTTGTTATCATGATTCGAAAAGTAAATGTTATTAATGATCTACGTACCACATACAACGATATTCCTTAATCACTGCTGCAGCGCTTAATGTGCAGTGCACTACTACTATTTCCTTTATCATAGTAAAGCTGTGCAATATTTTGCTGTTATCATATTTGCTTCTTTTACCATACCTTCTATTGCATCGAGCAGCAAGCGAGCACTGGAAAATATGCAAACATACTGTACAGCGTTAGTTTTCCTATGCTAATGAAATCCATACTGTTTTTTTTCCCTTCTCATTTCGGTTGCATGTTTAGGACTTTATACGAAGAGTTTTGTTCTTATATTTGAATTAATATTCCAGACAATGCAAATACGAATAATTTTAATAATCAACACAATATTTTTTATGCTGCTCCCACCCATGAAAGGTTATTTGCAAACTTAGTGTATATTCGTACTGGGTGGATTAAGGATTTTATATATATGTATACTTTTTGTATTTTTTAAAAAAGTTTTTTTTCACAGTCCGGAAACCCTATTATAGAGACCAAACAGGGAACTTTTTCAAGCCACTCCAGGCTGTCAATAAGCGGTGCACGGATCTTACAACGGATGATGTTCATTTCCCACCTAAAAACAATTACAAACATCCATTACCCACGGCGGAATTCGAAACCACAGCCTGTTGGTTGAAGAGGATACGCTAACCATTTGGCCAACCGTGGTATTTATTGCATCACCAAACGCCGAAAGCAGAGTCTAACACCGCACAGTAGATTAATCAATATTTTTTGCAGATTTTGTAGGCATTACAAGATAAGCACCATCTTTTCTAATTTATTAAGAGAGAAGGAACTGAATTTGAGAGCCTCCGTAGCTCAGTCGGTATAGAATATAGATGAAGCACTTAGTCGGAAAGACCCAGGTTCGATTTCCGTCCGTGACGTGAGGAACCTACTCCTGGTCTCTTTCGACGAAAAGTGAGTTAGCCGGCTCATAGTGGAACGTTTTTTTTCTGTTGTTGTTGTTGTTGTTTTTTTCCCTCACCCGGAAACTCGGGTTTTTCGTGCCCCAGAACAAGCAATTCGGCGCCGTGAACAGACACGGATTTACAGTCATGAATATTGCACTTAGGTGATACAGCAAGGAGTGACGAACCGGCTGCATTAAAAATTCGTCGTAAATCCTTCAAGGGGACTCTACCCGACCTATAGGGATGGACGAGATGAATCAATCAATCAAATATATTTGTAAGAAAAAAGGAAGTTCCTTATTCTTATATTTGAATTAATGTTCCAGACAATGCGAATACGAATTGTCTCAACGATCCAGATGATGTGACTTCTAGGAGAAGACAATTCAGAAAGTCTATAGCTGGCTTCCCTACACTTCCATATACGCACATGATATCTTTCTGACACAAAGTTGCAGTGGAATTAAAATTTAGTACGCGTTCACGAATACCCAGCTGAAAACCTCACCATTTTCTAGAATTTGAAACCATATTGAATCACTTCAAGTGCTACAAAATGTTGCTGCCAAATCTGATGCAGTTGCAAAAGCCTATGATGCCTTAACTAGGCAGAGTTCACTTAGATAAATTTTAATGAAAGTCACAATAATAAATTTTATCAAAATCTTTATTATCAATTCAAAAATCTGCCTGGCCAACAGAAATATGCGATATACGTTCAGACAGACGGACAAGAGTGATAAAAGAACAAAAAGACTAGAATGATTAAGCAATGTTTTCGAAACGCATCGAAAAACTTATCAAGGCGCCCTTGCCTTTGAAACAACTCTTAGCAAAGTCTCAGATTTAGCTTGAATCACGTACTCTCAAAATATGTCAAAAGATTCACGCAATGATAACAATTTTTCTAAATTTTCATTACACTAGCAAGAATAAAATTTTCAGGAGAGAGAAAGGGGTTCAAATAATATTGAATGGGATTAACAAAGAAATTATTAGTGAAATTTTGCATAGTTTAAAAAAAAAGCGTGCTTGTTAGTCACGTTTTATATACATATAAAATATAGAAATATAATTTTGAAAATCAAGCGACGGAAACTAGATTTCAATGGCATAAATTGGAAATTAAAATTGCATTGAAACAATTTTAATTATTATAATGATATTGTGCCCGGGTCATTTATTTTGAGGCGTGAAAAACAGGAATTAAACTGCTCAAGCCTAATTAATTCAGTATGATATGAACAATTAGAAACAGTTCCCGTTCACAATTAGAACCACAAATCCTTTTGATACGAGTAAAATACATCATGGCTTAAGCCATGATGGCATGAGAACTTGAGCACTCTCTTGTCCTGAGAGCTTAAAGGTTTGAGACCAGCCTGTAAGTCGAACCTGTACGTTAGATAAAACATCCTACCCTAATAGACCTACACTTTTTACCGTGTAGGCATTCGGAACCGAAATCCTACGGAATGGGTTATTACTCCTTATTCCTGGAGGTATCCAGGAACCGTAGCCTGTGTGTTCACGGGCCGATTTGCCTGCTTGCGGGATGAAAAACCCCAGATAGACTGGGGAAAAAAACATGCTGCAAATTTTTTTCAATGCAAACCATGCCACGCCCAAGACCGGCTAACTTGGCTATGGCTGAGGAAGATCCTTAAACTCCTCACGTCGTCGACGGAAATCGAACCTAGGACGCTCCTTCCACAGGCATTTGGTTGTGAAGCGCATAGCCACTAGGCTAACCGCGCGGACATATAAAACATACAAGATCATATTCTGCGGTTTTTTTTTTTTTTTGTATAAGTTAACTTTTCTCAACATCGTCAGATTAAGCTACCAAAAAACATGGTTCTGTAGTCTTTATATCAATGGCAGCGCTCAAGTGCAACTTAAATGAGCATGGCGGATATCCAGCAATCGAAGCTAACCAAAAGTCACCGATGAAAATACTTGGAAAGCTTATTATTACCAATTGTCTTTTTTTTTTCTTTTCTTTTTTTTTTTTTTTTGCTTTCTCGCATACGACTAATAAAGCACATACTCGTCAATAAAAGGATAACTATCACCACTCGTATCAAAGTACTAGTTTTTAGTATACTAGTAGAGCATGCACACTACACATACACATACATAAAAAAAAAATGAAGTGAGTTGGATTACTTCACTCTTCATGCTGGTATCGTTTGGCCCATTAAACTAATCACAGCGGAACTGTGCGGCAGTAGAGCGGTTGTCGGTCGTTCTGCTACACCAATCAGTGCTGTCACACAGAAAACACAGCTGCCACTCACGCAGCGAAGCAAAAATACTACTAACTAAGCAAGCAGGCGGAAAGATGGGGTAGCGGCATTTCTGACGACACTCCTCGGACTCACAAGATATTAACAAGGTCAACTAGGCACATTTGCTCATTTCTCCCTCCCCACCTCCCCTACGAACTTGTTATCAAAGTTAAACACGACCCCACGTCTTGTAAGGCTCGCTTACATCTTCATCGTAACTAGAATGGGGGGGGGGGGAGTTCTTTTGGCCATGGCTGATCTCGCCTTTACTCATAGCGCAAGCTAAGTTATTCGGTAATATACACAAAAATCATGTGATCATGACCTGATCGTAAAATTCTGGGATTACTTGTAAAATATTTGGAACGTCATTATCAAATTCAGAAATTAATTAATGAAAAATAACTTGGTCATTCTGAAGCCAAAGGTACTAAACAGATGGATTATAAACGAAATACTTTTCAGCCTTACAAAAAAAAAAAAAAGGCTGTTAATATTTAAATATTTTTCAATTATTATTCTCAGCGAGTATTGATTCGTGGTTCAAAAGGGTATCTCCGAAATCTTTAACTTACTTTTTCGTAAAAAAAAAATAAGTGTGAAAGTCCGTAATCTTTTAGATGGTAGATAATTTTTAGCGCACAGCATGGCACCAGCAACTTACTTACTTGAAAGTCTGAAGTTGTATTTAAAAAAATAAAATACAAAAACGTTTCGACTTGGTTGACCTAGGTCTTGGACTATCGAACACCAACGTGTTATAGTTTTCCAGCACATCATACGTGGGACTGATATAAAAAAATCAAATCAGATTATTAGTTTCGTCACTCTAAATGTATCAAACTTAGCTAAATACTATTTTGAGGATTTCCCCACTTTATCTAGAAATGCGTTCTTTCATTCAGTATTATAAATGGAATGTATAGATTTGTAAATTATGGCTAAAATATCATGAGTAAATCTGTTTTAAAATGCACGTGATATAAAAATATCAGAAGAATTTTTGCATCAGGACAGCACTGCATTTCAGAAAAGCATTCCAGGTATACTGCACATACCTGGAAAAGTGTGTGGACAATCCTTCGGTTGTGATCACACATTTTACCTCCTAGGCATTTCTTTGCCTGTAATCATGCCAGTTAAGAATTTTGAACCATTTCCCCTCTCATCGTGATCAATTGTCTATGTACTATTGCTTGATGCACTTGTCTTGCAAGCACCAGAAGTTTCATTTCGTCCTAAAAAGTGTTCTATTGCATTACGATCGGCTTTCTGTTTGCACGATCAAGTTTTCCACATTATGTATCCCTAAACAATGTCGCAATAGTGCTGTGCTTACACCATGATAAGGTGTACTGTCATGTTAAATGAGACATACGAGAGGGTCTGGAAAGTTCTGACACTAGGACAAAAATTATATTAAAGCAACTAATATAACCGCAAGAAAGAACATACAGTAGCAGAGTTATGACAGTAACTTATGTTCTTATATAATGCTATATTCTTATCATTTTTGTTCAAACATGTTTATCAGAACTTTCCAGATCCATCCCCCCCCCCCCTCGTAGGTTTGCTCTATATCGCAGGAAGTATTGCATTATCCAGAAGTGTTACATATCCGATACTTCGGTGCTCGTCCATTGAGGTACTGCATCTAAACGTCTAGGTCCATACCTGTAAAAACAGCTCCAGACCATTACACCTCCGCCAAGTTCTCATTTGGGATGATGCACTCGAGCATGAGGCGTTCCTCAGGTATCTTCCACATCCATACTCGCTCGGCTGATCGGCAAGCGTATAGCGTCATTCGTCGCTCCGTATCATAGACGAGTTGCAACGTTCTATGGACTAGTCACGATTTCCTTTACACCAGTACAGTCTCCGCTGTTGCATGTCATTAGTGATGCCTGGTTTACATATAGTGACATATAGAAACCGGGAATGTGCAGTAGTGTCATAATAACCCCAACACTTTAGATTCTCCGTAACTACTGAGTGATCGTTTTCACATCGGCCTGTCGAGAATTCCTTATCACACCTTGGTTTTAGCTCCTGAGTCTTCCTGTATGTTTCTTGGATTAAGTAGTATTCTAACATTTTCGTCGCTAATACGACGATATTTATGGATAATGAAGTCTTTACCAATATCATGTCTTGGAAAAAGTCTGATATGGCATTCCATGGCAACATCTCCTGTATGTTTCTTGGATTAAGTAGTATTCTAACATTTTCGTCGCTAATACGACGATATTTATGGATAATGAAGTCTTTACCAATATCATGTCTTGGAAAAAGTCTGATATGGCATTCCATGGCAACATCTCCTGTATGTTTCTTGGATTAAGTAGTATTCTAACATTTTCGTCGCTAATAGGACGATATTTATGGATAATGAAGTCTTTACCAATATCATGTCTTGGAAAAAGTCTGATATGGCATTCCATGGCAACATCTCTCTGGAAGTTCGCAATGTACAGTCGACACTAAGGCGCTACATAACGAAGACCGGAATATACGTACATATCAATATGTTTCATTTTGAAATAAGTACGGCACTTGAAATAAGTGCATGCTTATTTCAACATAGTATAGATTGCGATCATTTCGAAATATATGGAAAGGTCAATAATCGCTCTCATAAGCTGCACATGCAAGAAATTAAGTCTTAGAATCTGAATGTTTTTAAATGCGAAATAGTCTCTATTCATGTTTGAAAACAATTTTTAAATCTCTCTTCGTTGAAGAGAAAGAAAGCGAAAAAAAATGAGAAATTAAAAAAATACCACAAAGCAGGGAGAAAATCAGTAGGACTAATGTGATTTCGGTCCTTTTGCATTTTATTCGAAATGCGAAAGAAGCCTGGAAGTAAGAGTTTGTCTTAGCTTCGAGCTTCCAGCCAATTCTAATCCCGTTATAGAAATCTTTAATTCAAAGTAATCGAGTAGAGACCTCATTAGGTTCAATGAATCTTAATTGTTAATGGTTAAGGATTAGTGCACTGGTTTTATCTAAGACGCCAGAAGAATAAGAAAAAGAGCTCGAAGTCCAATTTTTATCCATGCATGAAATTATCAAGCAACTCCTGTCCTGCGGTTAATTTATGACTATCGTCAAATCTTCTACGCCATCAACGCTACAGGTACAGCAGGCGGGCGGCAAGCAAGCAGGCAGTCCCTAATAATCATTAATAATGATTATTTATAGAGAAGGGAAGCCCGCAGCCGAAGTCAGGAGAGTGTCACATTGATCAGTCTATGTTTCATTCATACCATAAATATAAAATGCCATGGGGACATTAAGCCAACCACATATGCCGCAAATCTCTCGTTTGATTTAGATTTTCATAATTTTTCTTTCAACGTAAGATGGAGCAGAAAGACTCCAAACATTATCTGGATAAGCTTCCTAGAAATGTGCTTCTGGGAAATTTTCTTACGTGAAGAACGACTTGTTTTACCTGGAAATTCTAATAATCATAAGGGAAAAAAAATCTGTTTCAACTTGCGTGCAGATAGACATTTCTTATGAAAAGATTAAATAACACCCTGTTCGAGCCAAGGTGAGACAAAAATCCAGTCCTTAAAAACTGTAATGTGTCGATTTTGTCACCTGTGATCGGATCACAAAACCAACTTTTAATTGCGATACTGAATATTCAGAATATACTTTTTCCTTCATAATTCTGATATAATGTTAGTTTCTTAACTAGTACTTTTCATGGTACTTATTGATACTTTTTATGATGCTGATACTTACTTTCTGATACCATAAAAAGTATCAGAAATCGATATACTGATTTTTATACAACATCTATATTAATAACCTGCTATTCTAATCAAAAGTACTTTTACTCATCAGTTAATCTTTTCATTTAATTCTTTAATTCTTTAATCCGTTAATCAGTTAATACTTTCTTGAACTCTGCAACGCATCCAGAAACGCGGAAACTTATAAACGAAAATATATTTTAGAGCTTCACAGGAGAACTTCCATCTCTCTCTCTCTCTCTCTCTTTCTGCTGTAGTCGGTCTGTCAGCGAGAAGCAACTGCAGCAAATTTTCAGTTTCCTTTCCACATAATAGGCAAGTTTTAAGCGTAAGAGAATTTCCCAGAAGTACGTTTCCAGGAAGTTGGCTTGCCAAATTGACTCAGTTTATTAAGGTTTCTTACATTCTGTCGAAAAGTGCTTTAAATAAAAGGTAGTTACGGCATTACATGTTAGAGCAAGATAAGGACCATTTAACGCATTGAGTGGTGATGATCATCAAGCTTTCTTAGATTCCACTGCTCACATAATACCTATAGCTTAACTACATATTTCATGAAATAATTAGTAAACAGAAAGAAAGTGGAATGATACTGGTATCCTATGTTATTCATCATTTCGAAGATATATCATCAATTAATTTACACCCTGCATCGGCAACCGTCTTAATTATCCCATTTGTGGAGCATTTTACCGTTTGAAATCCGTCCTTAGTTCTTTTTAGTGTGGGGTATTATGTCAAGAGGTTCTTAGCAGCTTAGTCAGCATCGTCGAATTCTTTTAATTTGTGATTCTGTGTTATTGACTTTATGCATCAAACTGACTCTGTGAGAGACGTCCAATAAGTCACAAAGCATCGTATATTTGCAAAACACGCCCACTAGTCTCTTGTTTTGCTCTTAAGTTACACTTCAGATCAATCTCTCATCAAGATGCAGGCTTTAATTATATTATACGAAGTAAATACACGAAGTAAAATACTGTATATCAATACGCAGACGACATCGCGCTACTAGCAGTCCACAAAGACATCAACCCCGCTCTTTCCAAAGCAAAAGCCCTAAATGAAATAATAACTTACTTCTAAATTATAATGAACAGCAACAAAATGCAGATGTTAATTATACGTAATCCGAGAATCATGCGGCCCGCACAACTATCGCTACACTGTCACCCATACCGCTGCATTAACAGCAAAACTAGCTGCCAATATTCTGAAATCACATACGTAACACATGCAAAATACCTTGGCCTTTACATAGATTGCTACTGTATACCTACCACTGTACAAAACATATAGATTACCTGCATACTAAACTCCGCATCATTGCAGCAAAACTTTTCCAAGTAAAAGACATGATTCCATATAACATATAAAAAAAAACTCCTATAGACTGTTATAGTCTACTCAAACACATCAACCAGCCATCTAGCAACACTAGAAACATTACATCGGAAAATTATTTCAACAGTGATTTGGAGGTCTCACACACAACAGCCAATAACTGAACCCTTTATGGCGATGCACAAAATCCTGAGCATAAAAAATCTGAAAGTTACTAGTTAACTTAATGTTACTAAGGAATTCAACAACACCTATCGTATTGTGAATGAATTCAAGAATAAGTGTGATAGTTGGTGTGTGTGTAGTATGTGGCCTCCTTCGATGAGTCTCTAACTCCCTGGAGGTCTCTCTTAATAATAATAATAATAATAATAATAATAATAATAATAATAATAATAATAATAACAACAACAACAGAGACAGGTATTGCATAACACTACCCACCACAACTATTTACATCCTTCAAAAACTCATACGGTTCTGCAGTGAGATCACATCTCATATCCACACTACTCAACAACCTACCACAAAAGTTAAAACACATCGACAAATACAGAATGTTAAAACGCAAACTGTGCAAGCTATACCAACACAATTAATATAACATTCACACCAATTTTTCACTTCACAAACCACCAGCATCCAATGCCTACTTACCATCCATAAAAATACCAAACAACATAAATAGTGTATGCTAATCCCACTCTCTTCATAAAAGCTAACCCTAGCTTCGAAGTAGCTGGGATTAGCACGGCTTAATCAAATAATCCTGATTACCCAATCACTAGAATTAACTTCCAAATCGCAGTACCTTAACCGATAATAATAGTGATGATGATAATAATAAGTATTATTGTTATTGTTATGATAACATTCTGTACTAAACCGAAAATATAATATGTGAATAGTCTTAAATGTAAATAGCCGTATGATAAACGTGATAACACTTTGTCAAATTAAAAAAAAAGTGAAATATATATATATATATATATATATATATAATAAAATGTAAAATGCAGCATGTAATCATATTAAGTACCTTATGTAACTGTGAACTATATTTGCAAACGATTACCGTGATCGTTAATATTCTGTTATAAGAATTCCACATTATACAAATTATAAAAATATTAAGAGTAAAAAGTGTAATGTAAGACATTATAGCACTGTAGCCTAAATATTATAAAATATATGTCATTCTCTGAGAGGTAATGAAAAGTGAAAGTAACGTGATACAAAATTATTGTACCGAATTGTACACATGGTTAGTACAGAATTGTCAAGTTATAAAATTGTCAAGTTTCATCGTTCATTGTTGCTGTGGATTTTTTTTAAATTATTATTGTGAAAAGTGAAATGAAAAAAGCAATTGTTAATGTGTATTGTGAATAAAAATTAATTGTAAAATTAAAATGTAAATAACAAAAAATGCAAAAATAGATGTTTAACCGTTTTAATGTAAAACTGTAACTGTAAACTATTTTGTTAGGATTACTATTAATTTTAACATTAATTATAGCATTATATTGTCCTAATCATAATAATTTTAAGAACATGTAACAAGATGTACCCTACAATCATGTAATTTCTTTGAAAGATAATAAACTGTGGTTAAAAAAGTAAATATTAACTTTAGCTTCGAGAGCAGTGGGATTGCTCCGCCTCATCATTCGTTTGCTGCTAATATTAGCGCCCAACTCAACTCAACTCATCATTATTATTATTACGCTACAATGTGAAGCGGTATTTACGAAAATAAATTCCATAAAAAATAATGTAGATTTTCATCTATCATTATCTTCAAAATTTGACAAATATCAAGTATAAATTTGATCTCATATAATGGAAAAATTACTGCCGAAAAGTGAGTGCCACTTGTCTCATTAATTGGCATTACATTAGCGATGTAATTTAAATATTCTCAGAAATTATTCAGTGATAATCAATAACAAGAAATAAAAATTATTGCTAATAAACAATACTGGCTTCATGTTTTTTCATTAAATTTCGATTATTAAGAGATTCGGATCGCAAGAGATTCTTTGTTTTGCAATGCACGAAAGAAAAAAAGAAAAAAAAAACTGCTCAGGATTTCGTGCTAATATTTGAAACTAGACTGTTCCAAAGCCAAAAACGACAATATATGCATACGCAAGGGTTCGTAAGGTACAGATCGAGAAAAAAAAATCTTTTATTTTAGAATAAGCAGAACATATTTTAGTTAAATCATTTTCTCTTCTTTTTAATAATTAAATATGAAAGGCTTAGTTTAAACAGCTTTAAAGGCTTAGTTTAAAAGTTTAGGTGATATAGATCACCTAAACTAACTTTTGTCTTTCGTACATCTAAATTGTCGGTACTGGAATTAATGAATACAAATTATGTTTGTTTAAATTATTTATAGTTTCAAGCCATCGGGGGGGGGGGGCAATAATGCACGTAGCGAACGCAGTGATGCATGGGCTACAGACACCATACTGTGTAAGTATATCATTAGCCAACGAATTTAGAATTAGAAAGAATTAGTTCTATTAAATGAATCAGTAAAATAATTCATTTAATTTATTAGATTAGTTTCACTGATTTGTTCTAGTTAATGAATTAGTAAAGTAATTGAATCAATTTTGAAAATTTTAGTAAATAAATCTGCCTTGTAGTTCATAGAAATTCTACTTGAAGAACTCAAGTAATGTTAAACATATTATAAGAGTCTTATAAGAGTAAGAGATCGTACACAATCGCAGATAACCTCCAGTTTCTCGGCAACTAATAAAAAAAGTTCTTAAAATATAGCTGCATGTATAATAATTACTTTTAATCAGTGGTCCAAGAGTATTAAAATATAAGATAATTTTAAAGCTCCGATCTCTTATCAAGTTACCTCACTAAAGTAAATCATTTTAGAAGAACTCGCAATACATACTGGCCTTCTGCACCATGCAAAACTCTGGCGACACTCATTTCCGGTTTGATTCTGTTATCAAAAATAACCACCTAGTTAAGGCAAGATAATGATTTTCTTTAGTCTAATAACGAAGGTCAACAGGGCGGAGGTTTAGTCAATTTTTCTTCTTTTCTTCCGACTACCAAACAATAAACGGATACACCCTCTCGTAATTTTATTATTCATCGTTTTTTGGATACAGTCGCAGTCTTTCAATGAATCATAATCAAAATCTCGTGATATTTCAAAGCATAATATCGAATCATTCGTAATGAATATTACTTAAAGTATGTTGAAAATTATGAAAATACTAATTCAACTGGCTCTTTGGGAAAGGAGAGAGTATTCCGTTTGCTTTCGGCATAGAATTAGTTGGTCTCTGAGTACATAGGATGGCTTTTCGAAACAAAAATAAACAATCCGTCCTCAGAGAAAATCATTCTACATTTGGGTGAGCTCTTTTGCACAACAAAGATAAGCAAAGTAGCCAATTTAAAATTTTAGTCGTCAAGCGTTTTCAATTTTGAACAGTAAAGTGTGTCGAATTTTCCCACAGAATCGAATAAGTAAATACCAGTAGCGCACTCAGGGTTTAATCTTGGGGGGGGGGGGGGGGACGAGTTGAGTGGACGATTTGAGAATATACACTACGCATCGCATGTGACCTATGACTGAGCATCTGTAATGATCGCTAATTCATAAGTAGTATAGAAATAGAAGATCCGACACAACATAAATGTTTTAAAAAAATGAATTTTATTAATTAAAAAAGATTTTTGGAAATAAATTTTTCTAGCGTTTTTTCCTTTTTCTTTTGGGGAGCATTGTCCCTCACCCCCCTCTGGGTACGCCACTGGTAAATATCATCATGTTTTGTCCTTTATTTTAAACGCTTTACTCCAATAAAATAAGGGCTGAAATTCAACACACTTTACAGGGTGGAGTAGAGCTTTAAAGCAGTTCTGCCTGATTGCCGTTAGATTTCAGATGTCCAGAACAAACAATTCAACAAACAAATAACCTTCCATTCCTCCCTTTTTCTTCTATATCATTTTGTGCTTCTTCATTTTTTTTCAATCATGATCCCTTTTTTTTCATTTTCTGTTCTCCCATCTTTTTTTCTTCTGAGACCTTCTGAAAACAAGTTCATTTGTTATCCGAATCAATCTCCAGAATGATGGCTTAATTGCAATCCAAATAACATCCATTGTCTTCTACTACTTTGTCGGCTTCACTTACGATTGTTATCGCAACACTCCCCCATTTGTGTTTATATTTTTTAATGTTTGCGCTTCGCAACCATATGCCTGGGGAAGGAGTGTCATAGGTTCGATTCCCGTCGACGACGCGAGGAGCTAAGGATCTTCCTCAGCCATAGCCCAAGTTAGCCGATCTTGGGCGTGGACAGCAGGGTTTTTCCCACCAGTTTATCTGGGGTTTTTCGTCCCACAAGCAGGCAAACTGGTCCAGTGAACACACACGGATTACAGTCAGGAATTCTGACCAAGCCATAGGTCTGATTCGTCAGCTATGCCGGTTCCGGAGCCCGGATAAAATTTGGGGGGACTGAGATGGTGCCGTACCTCCCCGTAAAGGGGACTCACGGCCATTTATCATCATACGATTATTATTATTATATTTTTTAATTTTTTTCTATTACTGGTTCTTGGTTTAATTCTTTCATAATATCTTCGTTTCTTTTGTGAGCAAATAGGGTTAAATAAATTAAATTAAAACTTTTAAGAAAATTCTAAATGTATCTGAAACCCGTCAAAATATCTATCCGAAGTCGAAATCTTTCAAAAAATATATCAAATCAACTTTCATATAAAAGAAAGCAAAAAAGGACGCATGTTTACTCTCTACAAGGATACAGCATGTATTTTTTTTTAAAATTGCCATGCGGAGATGTCGAAAGAAAAGGGAAACAGTTTAGACATTATCCCGAAGAAAAAGATGGTCTAACAAATTACATGGTTATAGAATTTTGTGTGTGTGTGTGTGCGCGTGCGCGTGTGCGCGTGTGCGTGCGTGCGTGTGTGTGTGTGTCAACAAAGAGAAGAAAAGTGTCACTGTTAACTCCACAACTTGGTCAATGACGCTGTCTCTGTCTAGCGATATAGTAAATTGGAATCGTTGGAATTGAGGAAGAGGACGGATTCTCTTATCTCCAAGAGCAGACCGATGATGTCTTTCTGCATTCTCAAATGCAAAAAAAAAAAAAAACACCACTTGCGTTCTGAATGTCGTCAATCATTTCTTCTTTCTGAGTGTTCGTTTGACGTGCCAGACGACACGTCACCAAGCGAAAGGTCACCCACTGGTCGGTTGCCAGGAGGTTAATGCTATCTTTCAGTGTGAACGTGGACTCCACAACAGGTGCAAGCCTGGGGGTGGACGATAAAAATAGACATTGTTCCTGCATCATAGTGCACGTGAGGATTTAAGGTTTTGCTTATTCAGGAAGAAGTGATATTATGTCGCGTCGATCCAAGTTCCTTAGCCCTGTATGGGTCGGTGCCCAGATTCAGACAGGCGCTGGTGTAGTATACCGCTACTTACATTGTGTGTGTGTGTGTGTGTGTGTGTGTGTGTGTGTGTGTGTGTGTGTGTGTGTGTGTGTGTGTGTGTGTGTGTGTGTGTGTGTGTGTGTGTGTGTGTGTGTGTGTGTGTGTGAGAGAGAGAGAGAGAGAGAGAGAGAGAGAAACTTGTAACTATAAAAAAAAAGTATAATCAATCGTGTTCTATTTGTTCAAGTTTCTTTTTTCGTTTCCGATAAAGAGACAGGGAAGAAGCACTGCTAATACATAAATAAATAAAGAGCGAGGTTGTAATTCATTTACTGCAACTTTCCACCAAAATGTCATGATGCACTGCAAAAGAGAAATAATTTTGACTTAAATTCTTTTAGCTAACAGATCCATTGAGGAAGGAGAGAAAGAATACATAACGGATCACAAGATTCATTGTAAATCAACGGAGGCTTAAACTTAAAAATATCTCAACTTATTTAACCATGAAGAGAAAGAAATTTTTACGAATGCACAGTCACAATGCTTACATGATATTCTGGTGGGTAATACGCTAACCAAACATGCGGAGAACCAGGCCAACAAATTGTAGACAATCATATATTATCTACTCTCTATATATAAAAAGATAACCTGAAATTTGAAACGTTTTTATGTCACGTTTTTTGTCTTACCAGCTTAACGACTTACAAGCACAGAACTCGGGGGGGGGAGCGCCGTAGGCGCCAGGGGGACGGAGCCCCTAGTATATATATGAACCAGGCCAACAAACTGCAGATAACTTAATATAATTTATATATATATATATATATATAGATATTTGTGTGGCCTAATTTATTTTTTTATATAATACGGAAACTCCTCTTGAGACGAAAAATATGGAATCTTTTCAAGCCACTTCGGCTTCCAATAAGTGGGGAGATAGTCACACATAGGGCGATGAAATTCATATTCAACCTCATAAACATCCATGTGCCCGCGGCAGGATTCGAACCCGCAAACTGTACGTCGAAGAGCGGATGGACTAAGCAACCACTCTGCGAACCAGACCAATAAACTGCAGACAATCATAAAAACGTACGTTTCACAACTTCATTCTTAGATAATTATTATTCAAGATTTATAATTATAATTAGCATACACAGCCAATTTCTTTTTCATACTCCGACAACTTTCCGTATAATACTCATCTCATCCTTATTCTAACGATATCCCTTCCACATCGACTTCCTCTCACAGATCACTTGCTTAATAATTCTGCACACCCATTTTACTCGGGCCTTACTTATTCATTGACTTCTAAGGACACATTAAGACAATACATCATTTAAGCAGACCATGCGCTATTGATATCCTTCCCATGTAGTAACTGATACTTTGAGTCTGAATATAGTATTTTTCTATTGAGTCTGTCATAATTTCGAACTTTGAAGTTCCGTATGCAACATTTCTAAATAGAACATCTATATACTTAGCTACTTCCCAAATCAATATGCCATAATCACTGACATTCTGGTGGCTAAACAGTCACCAGAATGTCAGTGATTATGGCATATTGATTTGGGAAGTAGCTAAGTATATAGATGTTCTAACGACTTACAAGCACATCCTTAACTGAGACCACTCTTTTCTTCTGACATTATGATAAATGCAACACTCTTTGACTTCTTAGAGAAGTCAAATTCTACTTTATTCTTATCATGAGTTTTCTCTGCTGTTCCAATCAATGTTCGGATTGTTTTAAGTCATACTAGTAATTACTCGCTGACTACTCAGAGTAATTTGCGATGCATTTCAGTGACTCATTCGATTCAACGGATAGTTGTTTGGAACATATATATAAATGAATAAATTTTTATAAGTAACATATCAGACTTTCGCTAATTCTCAATTTCAAAAACTTTAACAGTGATTCTAAATACAAACTTTCATAAATCCTACCAAACGAGAGAGTTATTATTATTATCATTTGAAATCGTTTTGCCAATTACAGATCCAATTATTGTAATTTTTTACAAAAATAAATAATAATTATTAATGTACAAAATGCAAGGTACATTCGGTTCTGAATGTATTTTGTGCAGATTCGTGTTCCACGATGCCCAGAACACCGTATTTAAAGTGTCGGCGAATGAATGGCGGTTTTACATATTATCCTTCGTAGCACCCTACGGTCACTTTCGGTGAGTGTGGCGGGTCGTCCACGGCGGGTAGCACTTGCAGCTGACTCCCTGCGCTTCCATGTCAGTATGGTATCACTGATTGTTGACCTGGGATGGTCCAATATGCCAACAATTTGCCGAACAGATAGACCTGCAACATGGCATCCTACCACAACACATCTTTCAAACTCCGTCAGTTCCCTTCTCGCAGCCATTTCTCCTGGACACAGTTACACTGACTTGGGAGCATCATATTCCTCAAATTTATACCGGTTACAAGCACATGACTCCGTACATGGCAAGATGCACATTGCCCATGGCGTATCCATTGACTTCTTTCCAAGCAGTGTGTGTGTAGCTCGTACGTGTGGCTGTGCTTTGTACTTCCCATGTACATTTTAAACCACAAGAGTAGGGATCCACGAATTCCAATATGTGTTAGGATGTCCAATAAGTTCTGTCAGTTACTGAATTCGAATTCCTTTGAATGGACAAAAGCGTTCGACACAATAACATACAATACTTTGTTGGATATACAAAACCTTGTACGATACTATGCTTTAGGATAATAATAATCTTATTCTTAAAGAAAAACAGCTGGATATACCAAGTGGGACCACAAAACAAATGAAGAAATCTTACAATCCCTGAAAATAAAACCAATTAATTACTACATAAGACAGTATAAACAAAAATGGCAAGAACATTTAAATCGAATGGACAACAGCAGACTACCAAAAATATTATACAGATACAAAATAAGTGGAAAAAGAAGAATCGGAAGACCAAGAAAGAGATGGCATATGGCTAGTCACCCATCCCGAGGTGACTTGCCATATGCCTCCTGGTATATTCCATGGCTGTAGCTGCGTGTGTGCACGGTGCTGGTTTGCCTGCTTGCGGTCGGATTGGTTGGTTTATAGTTTATTTGGCACAAAAACTACAAAGGCCATACTGTGCCATACTAAGGTTACAACTATACATAAGCAATTAAAGAATATTGTAAACATTTCCCTGTACAAAAATTAGGTTCTACAAAGCAGCATCTACATAGAAACAGAATTGCTGCAGAGGGCACAGCAACACACAAGGTTAAAGGTTACAGTAGTTCAAAAATTATCAACAATACAAATTAAATAAACAAAATGCGTGTGTAAGACACCAAGCCAAGGAATGCAGTATCTACATATAGTTAAAATTATAACAGATGTTTTTACAGCCATACATAAATAGGCAAAAAGGAATTATTATACAACATGCATGCATAAAAATAAAATTTGGCAATGTGGTATCTACATATAAACAAAATTACAAGAAAGTTACACAAATATACAAGGTGTCCTACAGCAATACATAATTAGTCAAAAAAAAATAGTAAATAATATGTATGCACAAAAGTTAAGCTGGGCAATGCAGTATCTACATACGTATAAACAAAATCGCTGCAGCATTTAAGGCGGTACATAATTAGACAACAATACAAGTTAATGAACAAAATGCATGTACAACACCAAGCCAAGGAATGCAGTATCTACATACAAGATTACCACAATAAGATTACAACAAATGTTATTACAGTAATACATAAAGTTAAAGAGGAATTATTATGCAATATGTATGCATAAATATTAAGTTTATCAGTGTGGTATTTACAACAAAATCCCAACAAGGTAACAGAAGGCTACAGAAATACATGATTTGTCAGAAATTAAATTAATGAATAAAATATACATTAGTACTCAACTCCTGCACATATACATCACAAAACATTATATATTTTGTAATATATACGTACAAAATTTAAGTGAAGCAATACAGTATTTACATATAAACAAAATTACAGTCATATGTGTTTGTAAAAATTAATTCTTTGTAAAAAATTAAAAACATCGAGCAGTCTGTCCGAGTCTGTCAGCATCTGAATGAGTGTATATGGTCTGGCCAAGTAGGCAAAAATTTCATTCCCCTCTCATGCAAAGTGCTGGCACTCTACCAGTATATGATAAAGAGTGAGATGTGTATTGCATTTTTCACACATGTGAGAGTCATTAGCTCTCAATAAATTAGAATGTGTAAGATGACTGTGACCTATGCGGAGCCTAGTGAGAACAACTTCTTTTCTCTTGATTCGTTGAGTAGAATGCGAATGCTTAATTTCAGGTTTAATGTCATATAATTTGTTTGTTAATGCTTCCTGCCATGATGACTGTCATTGAGCAATTAGCTTTGATCGTATAAACTGTCTGTAGTCTGTATGTGGTACTGTCAAACAGTACGTGGAGAAAGTTTTAGCAGATTTAGCAGCTGCAGCTGCAGCCTCATTTCCTTAATTCCAATGTGGCTGGGAATACAGCACAACTGAACATCAAAATTAAGGATTTCCATTTTGTGAAATAGGTGTAACACCTCATAAACTTCTGAATGTGGATTATACATAAGAGAGGAGATAGCCAGTAAATAGCTGAATGAGTCTGTATAAATTATACACTTTTGGTAGCAGTTTTCTTTTATATGAACAAGTGCAAGCTGAATGGCATGTAACTCTGCTGTATAATTACTGCAATCAGGTGGGATCTGATTGGAGATAATAATGTCAGGAAACACAGCAGCACAGCCAACAGAGGTATTAGTTCTGGACCCATCAGTATAGATAGGCAAGAAATCAGAGTGCGCTGCTTTGTGTGCATTAAACAATTGGAGGTAGACAGATGATGGAGTATGAGATTTTTGTAGCTGACAAAGTGAGAGGTTGCAGGATGGTGTGCAAACCTGCCATGGAGGAATGCTATGTTTAGTGTAGGCAATGTTGTCAACATTTATACCAAGAGCTTGCATAGTATCTTTAACACGCATAACAAAAGGACGTATGGCAGTTTGAAGTGTGTGGTATTGAGCTTCCCAGTGCAGAGAAAAGAGACTAGTCCATATAGGATGATCTGGAAGAGACTTTATCTTTAGGGAATAATTAAGAGACAACTATTTCCGTTGAAGCGATAGAGCTGGTTCATTTGCTTCAACATAAAGATTCTGAGCGGGTGATGCGAAAGGCACCAGTAACTATCCGTATACCCTGATGATGGATGGAATCCAAACATCGCAGGTTACTCTGTGTTGCAGAACCATAGACATGACACCCATAATCCAGCTTTGAACGTATAAGCGCACGATAAAGATGGAGCAATGAAGCTCGATCAGCACCCCACTCAGTAGAGGATAGTGTGCGAAGAAGGTTCAACGCTCTCTTGCACTTTTCTCATAGTTAACGAATGTGTGCTAGAAATGTAAGTTTACTGTCAAAGATCAGTCCCAAGAACTTGGCTTTTGTAGCTACTGGAATAATAGTGTGTCCCATTCTTAATTCAGGATCTGGGTGAAGAGTGCGTTTTCGGCAGAAGTGTACATAGACACTGTTTTCTGTTAAAAACCTAAACCCATTACTAAGAGCTCACAGAGAAACATGATCAATTGCTCTTGCTGAAGTTGTCTTTCAATTACCCTCATGTTACGGGAGTGGCAGTAAATTGTGACGTCATCAACATATAGAGAATTGTCTACAGCGGGATGAAGCTGTCGGTGATTGAGTTAATTTTAACAGCGAAAAGTGTCACACTTAAGACAGAGCCTTGGAGAACACCCTGTTCTTGATGATATGATCGAGATTAACGTATTTCCCACTCTGACTTAGAAAATTCGCCTGGAAAGAAAGTTTTTAATAAATGCAGGAAGGTGTCCTTTAAGACCAGGTTATAGAGATCTTTTAATATGCCATATCTCCAGGCTGTCAAGCTTTTTACATGTCAAAATAACATGAAACAAGGTGTTCTTGCTTCAGAAATGCATCTTTTATACAAGTTTCTAAACGAACCAAATAGTTTAAAGTTGAGCGATGTCTAGGGAATCCACATTGTGTAATGGAGAGAAGATTGCTGCTTTCTAAATACCAGAGAAGTTTGCTATTAACCATTTTCTCTAGTATCTCACAAAGACAGTTGATCAGAGCAATGGGTCGATAATTATTTACTTGTGTTGGATCTTTTCCTGGTTTTAGGATCGCAATGACAATTGGCTTATGCGAAGAATTTGGAAACTCTTCCTCTGCAAGTATTCTATTGTATAGTAAGAGAAGGAGATCCATAGAGGATGATGGTAGATGTTTTATCATTTCATAATGGATGTCATCAGGCCCTACTGCACCAGGGTGAGATAGTAGGAGAGCTCTTTTTAGTTAATCCTTAATAAATGGCTGATTGTATGGTTCAAGAACATTGGTAGAAAAATTTAGCCTTTGTTTCTCTTGCTGTTCTTAATTCTGAAAGAATTAAGAACAGCAAGAGAAACAAATTCAGGAGGATATGAAGCTGTTGCTGAGATTCTGGCAAAATGTTTTCACAGAATTGGCTTTGGGAGAAAAGTGTCTGCAATGCCTTTGGAATCAGCAATAACACTTCCATTATGGTCTAAGGTAGACAAACAATGTGTTTTATATCTGCCTTTCATTTTCCGGATTTTATCCCATACAATTTTTGGACTGGTCATTTGATTAATTGATGTAGTAAATTGGATCCATGATTGTTTTTGAATATGACGCCTCACATAGCCTGCTTTAGCTCCAGTACGCTTGAAAGCTGTAAGGTTTGATGTGGCTAACTCCTCACTTAAATTTCGTATCAAGGTTTAATTTCTTTCCCGCTTACAGGATCGGTTTATTTGGGAACAGTGCAGTTGCTAAAAAGATCAGACGGCACTTCTTATAAATAAAACAAACACATTTATTTACACTTAGACATAATACAATGTATACACTTAAATGATGTTACTATCATTATCTCTCAAGGTTAAGCATCAAGATTAAAACATCATATAGAACAACTCTTAGGCAAGTTATAAACATCAAAGACGTAAATCATCAAACAATTAATTCTGTATATCAAATAACTATCATTTTCTCTCAAGGTTAAGCATCAAGATTAAAACATCACATAGAACAACTCTCAGGCATGTTATAAAATACGTAACTCATCAAACACTTTTTTCTGTATATCAATTAACTAACATTTTCTCTCAAAGCTAAGCATCAAAATTTAAACATTACATAGAACAACTCTCAGGCATGTTATAAGCATCAAATACGTAAATCATCAAACAATTAATTCTGTATATCAAATAACTATCAGCCCATTTACAATCTAGGAATTATCATGCATTGACAAGTAAAAATCTCCAATTCTAACTTTCACAAAAAGAATGTAACACTCACCCAGCAATCAACTTTTCACACCATTACAATTCTAAATTCTATAATTTTCTTATCAGCTCTTTTAAATCATTTCAATGTAATACAACGCAAGCTTAAACTTTCATTAACATCTTTTCAATTATTCTAAAAGAAGATTTACTTCATATGAATTAGTTTTCAATCTATTACATCTTTCAATCCTATGAATTCAGTCTATCCGAAACAGTCCTTCACATCATAAATTAAGAGAAAGTTTTCGACAAAAAAATTCAACTCACATTAATTCTTTCATACGCACAATTGCACTTTAATCGTATCTTCTCTTCGGGCTTATTCTGGATCCCCCTCTATTGTTACGGCTTGCTCTATCGCTTCAGACGCATCATGGACACCGTGTTCTCCTCTGGAATTACTCACAGGGCTGGAGCGCGATCTTTCGGCGTAGTAGGCACTCGGACGTAGGGTCATCTTGGTCCTGGGCCGCTCTACAAGGTTTCGCCTCCGATTACCCTCCATGACTTCATCCGGGATCGTACGTAGTCCATAGATCGACCCCCCCCCTCTTTTCTCCTGGCGTCACATCTCTCCAAGTCGATCCACCTTAGTCCATTCCTGACCTTTTTATTTCGCCTATATGGACCTTGCGCGAAGTTTCTTAGACCCAAATATTTCCGCGCAAACTTTGAACTAAGGTCTGAGATCCCCGTACCTATCACGTGCTAACTCCTTTCCTTCTAGAAAGTTCCGACTTCTATCTCCCTGAAATATAGTTTAATCCCTTTTTCAGCACAGCGTAACAGCTTCTTATGTATACCGCCCCCCTCTGCTATCCACCTTGACGGCAGTGTCGGACTGCTTTGGTTACAATGGGTTTCCATTCTACCCTATACCAAGTGATACATCAAATATATTTCGGAACTCTAAGGTAATTTCCCCTAAACGTCTATTTTTAGATACCTGTTTACTTTATTTTTGCATGTGTAATTCCTCTGGGTCTATACAGATAGGCATATTGTATTACTTGTGTAGGTAATTCTAACATACTTCTAATCTCTGAGGGATTCTCTTTTGAAATACACACTCATATATCTTTTATCTACAGAATCATGTAAATTTTTCTGGGCTAATTTTATATGGGCTGATATTATTGTTTACATCTCTTATATGCAATTTTACAATTCTTTGAATTTCGGATGTGACTCCTGTAAAATCGATGCAATTAAACAATGTAAGAATTATGATGTTGCATCGAATTTTACAACTGCTTCCAGAGAAGTATTAAGTTGGACCTGATGGAAAGGAATATGACTGCCAACTAGGATAGCTACTCTTCCATGAGAAGGACCACCTCCAGTTCTATCCTTGCGTACAACATTCCTCATTGGGTCTTAAGTACATTTCTTGTAGACAGAAACAGAAAGGTTTGTGTTTCTGCAACAAAATTTTGATATCATCGAAATTCTGGCGAAATTCACGACAGTTCCATTGTACAAATTTTCCTATTGTTTTGGTTTTATAGACTTGTCTGGTTTTCGGGAGGTTCAGGGCTTATCTTTGTTATATTTATATTTATCAATTGTTTGGGGGAAGTATGGACGGCCAGTGTCCATCTCTTCCTCTGGTAGAGTATTCAATACGTCTGATGTCTTAGGATCAGTTGGTAAGTTTAGTTTACTTTCACTGGGTACTGAAGTATCGATTTTTTTCTGTGGAAGTATCTGATGGTTTATCTTTAAGTGATATCTTTGCCATAATTTTTTTTTAAAGTGGGTTTTCATCGAGTGGGATCATTTTTGGAGTTGTCGCTGGAGTAAGACCATGTGATTGATTGATGCGCTCAACAGAGAAGTACTTGTGATCATAAGGTGCAGGTATGGTGAAATTATCAGATGGTGGAACAGACATACAAGTTTGAGTTGCTACTGTCACTTTCTTAATTGTTACCTTCTCAGCATAAGAGGATCTCAGAGTAGGTGTGATAGTGGCTAGCTTTCTTTTTACATCCTGGTATGTTATATTTTGCTCTGTTTTCAATCTTTGTATTTCTTTTTCATCTTTCCATTTCTGACATGCACGAGGGTAAGCTGGATGATCTCCCTGACAGTTGACACATTTAGCTTTTTTTTGCACAGCAAGATTGTTATCATGCTCTTTACTACTACGGGCACAGGCAGTTTGGGAATATCCATATTTCGGACACTTAAAGCATCTCAGTGGGTTACGGATGTACATTCTAACAGGACAGCTGAGATACCCTGCTTTTACAGATGTTGGAGGCTTAGGTGTATCAAAAGTAAGGATGATGTTCTTTGTCGGAATTAGGCGACCATCCCTACGTATCAGGATGCGCCTCACACCTGTCACTCCTTGTTCTTTAAGTTCTGAACAGATAACATATCTCCTCATCAGGAACATCAAGAAGATCCCATTCTAATATCACTCCTCTACAGGAGATAAGTGTTTTATGCGGTGTTATAATTTCTATTCCACCATTGTTGTTGCTCTCAGTAGTTTTTTCGGAATGTTGCTGACAATATTCCTTTTTGTAACAACGAAATTCGTACAGATTTTCCTTTTTTTTCCTGTATAATGTATTAATAATAGTTATTGTAGTTGGTAATTTATTGTTTCTGCGGTTGAATAATATTCCTTTTTTTTACAGCATTTACAGATTTAACAATGAGTTATATATATATTTACAATTTTCATTTAATGTATTTATGAGCTGCAACTACTGCACTTAAATATTTTTTTTTCTTTTTTTTCTTTTTTTGTTGATCTTAATTGAGATGTAATTTCTCAGCTTTCATCCTAGAAGCTTAATTATTAAGCTTATCTGAGGATGACACCGGTTAGTTATTATTTATTGGTTTGTTTGCTGTGTTGGGAAGTAGGCTGATGTTTGATAGGTCTGATTTCCACTACAGCTATAGGTTGAGAAATTCACACACACACACACACACACACACACACACGCACGCAAAGTAATATTAATAATAATTATTATAATAATTATTATTATTAAAATCATATCTGATCGTTGTTTGTCAACAAAACGGAATCTTCTTCTTTTTCTTCTCCCATTTAAGTGGGGTCACTGTTGATGATGAGTCTCCTCCACATCCTCCTGTCTTGGGCTGTCACCACATCCAAGTTCTTCATCCTCAAGTCCTCTTCTACCAGCTCCCTCCATCTCTTCTTTGGCCGTCCATGCTTCCTCCTTCCTTGCACATCCATCTGCATGACCCTTCTTCCCACATATTCGTCCTCCCTCCTCATCACATGACCAAACCATCTCAACCTTGCCTCCTGTATCTTCGCTCCTAAGTTCGTAACTTTCACTGTTCCCCTCACATAGTCATTTCTCAGACGATCCTTTCTGGTCACACCACACATCCACCTAAGCATTCTCATCTCTGCCACTTCCATCCTGCTGATGTTATTTTTCCACAGGGCCACAGTTTCTGTAGCATACGTTATAGCTGGCCTCACTACTGTCCTATAGATTTTGCCTTTCAGATTGATCGGCACCTTCTTATCGCATAACACTCCAGCCATCTCCCTCCAGTTCCTCCAACTCGCTTGTATCCTGCATCCTACTTCCTTCTCAGCTCCTCCATCTTCTTCCACTGTTGAACCTAAATATCTAAAGTCCTTCACCTTCCTGATGACATTTCCTTCCATCTCCAGATCTGTCTGTCTCCTGGCCGCAGCCCACTGTGCAACACATATACTCTGTCTTACTTCTGCTCAGTCTCATACCTCTCTCTTCCAGTACTTTTCTCCATCTTTCCAGTTTAGTTCCCGCTTCTTCTCTTGAATCTGCACACAGCAAGATGTCATCTGCATACAACATTGTCCAAGGCGCATCTTCTCTCACCTCCTCCGTCACCACCTCCATCACAATGTTAAACAGAAACGGACTTAATGCTGACCCTTGATGCAAGCCAACTGTTACTTGAAAACTTTCTGTCTGTCCCAGACAGGTCCGAACACTTGTCTTCACATTTCTGTACATCTCCCGCACCAATCTGACATATTTCTCCAGAACCTTCTTCTACCTCAGACACCTCCAGACTTCTTGCCTTGGCACTCTATCGTATGCTTTCTCCAGATCAATAAATGCCAGATGTAGCTCCCGTTGTTTCTCTCGAAACTTTTCCATCATCTTCCGTAACCCAAAGATAGCATCTGTTGTTGATCTACCAGGCATGAAGCCAAATTGTTCCTTTGCAATCTCCACCTCCTTCCTCAATCTTCCATCAAGAACCCTTTCTAGGATTTTCATTGTGTGGGACATCAACTTTATTCCTCTGTAATTTTTACAGTCTTGTGCATCCCCTTTACCCTTGTAGATGGGGAAAAGCGTACTCTCCCTCCATTCCTCGGGATTTATATTTTCCTGTTGGCAAACTTTCATGAACAGGTCCCACAGCAGGTCAATTCCCTCTTCCCCCAGTGCTTTCCATGACCCCACTGGAATCCTGTCGGGGCCTACCGATTTTCCATTCCTCAACCTCTTCATGGCTTTCGTCACTTCCACTCTACTGATGTTCTGCACCATCCCCTCAGAATGCTGCCCATCTTCTCTGCGAGTCTTTGCATTTTCCTCATTCAAAAGTCCCTCAAAGTATATTCTCCATCTGTTTCTTATGTCCACATCCTTCCATAATACTCTTCCTTCAGCGTCTTTGATCTGCCTCACATGTAAGATGTTCTTTGCTGCTCTATTTCTACATTTCGCTAGTTGGTAAATTTTTCTGTCCTTCCTTTTTTTCTAATTGATCATACAGATCTTAATATGCCATGGCCATCGCCTGTGCCACAAATCTCTTGGCTTCTTGCTTTCTCTCTCTGTACACCTCTCTGTCCTCTTCCACTCTTGACTCATTCCACTTCTGCTTTGCCTTCCTCTTAGCTGTCACTGCCACTTGTACATTATTATTCCACCACCAACCCTCCTTCTGCTCTTTAATCTTTCCAGATGTCTCACCAAGCACCTCGATTGCACAGCTCAGGATTACTTTTGAATTATGTTTCCACCAATCTTGTACACTTTCCAGTCCATCCGAAATCCTCTCTAACACCCTCTCCCTAAAACTATTCCTCACACTCTCTTCTTTTAAGCGAAACCACTTAATTGTCTTCATCCCATGGCTTCCAGAGGTTCTTATCTTCGATCTTATTTTAAAGTCTGCGCACAGCAGTCGGTGTTACTGTGCCACTTGATCTGTTGGAATTACTTTACAATTTGTCACAACCTTAAGATGTTTTCTTCTAGTCAAAATGTTGCTGCATTCCGTTTTGTCAACAAAACGGAATACAGCAACAAAAGAAAAAAAATTCTTGTTCAAGAAATCGAAGACTGTTTCAAGAAAGAAGATTACTGTAACGTATGTAACATGACCAAACATTCGTCAGCACAGTGGGCTCTTATACAGTAATTATTTGCATACAATATGCAGTTCAGTTCGAAATCCTTCGGAGGACAGTTTTCGATTGTTGATACATCGTTTTCGCAGAAATATCATGATGTCTGTGACAAATTTATGTTATTGAAATAGCTCAATCAGCACTTTTCATATATAAAAAATTACGAGTGTGTCGAAAGCTCTAGTACGTTTATAAAACGTCAACACCTTTCATGGCTTATGTATTTTGGACGTATAATTTAGTTTAGTCTAATTTTGCCACTAATATGATTCAATTAGAAAAAAATTAATCTCACCGAATAAATTTTAATAGACAGCCAAAATACTAAATTTCATTAAATTCTATTCAACATGCTCCAATTAAATTGAACCCGCTGTATGCAAAACTAAACTGCATGAACATATTCTAGTGTGCATCCTAATTTACAAAGAAGACTTCAGATGCGTAATGAATTTCGTTAGAGTACACCTAGCTAGAGAAATTTGTTGGAATATATAATTTTAACATATTTTACTCCCTTTTGTTACAATGGTCCGATTGAAATGAAAATTGAGGGATCAAACGAATTTTTGTAAGGATTTTAAATAATGGAACTTCAATAAAATCCTCCAATCAAATCCAGAAATAAGTTGCACAGAAATGGACTAAATGAATCTAAGGAATGAATACCTAAAATCGGCGCGTAGATACGCGAATGCCGTGGTTACTGACAGCAGCAGCGAACAAATGTGAAGTTAAAAGTTATTTTCTACAAAGAACCCATTGGTCTTGTACATCCAAATCCTTAGTGCGAGGTATTTCTCAAATACCTCACACTAAGAATTAGAGGGACCTGTCGTAAATTTTATTTTAATTTTAGCTTATTTAAAATTTAACAATGTGAATGAAAATTCATGATAGCTAATAGAAATTCATTTTTTTTATGAGTAAAGTTTTCAAAAGTTTTCAGTTTGAATGATATATGAAACGGAAGATGACTTCAGTTTAATATATCATTTCAAATTGAAGTTCTTTGTATAGAATAAAATACATTTGTGTGCTTGCTAGACTAAGAAGGATGTGATAATGTAATGTTTCCATGTTTTCAGGGAAAATAAGTTCTGCTTACGTTCACATTTACGAAGCAAAGAACGACAAAGGTGAGCTCAGACTAAAAATGAGTGTTTCCAGATGGTTCTTGAGATTCATACAATCTACAATTATGGGAAAACAGAAGAAACAGAACTAGTGTGAAATCACATTTATAATTTAAAACGCTCATAAGATTTCTACTATCTCTGCAAGAAGTTTTATCTTTTAAAACCTTCAAATCGTGAGGAATGAAGAAACGTGACAAGAAAAATACGCTAAAGGAGTTTCCTCAGTATCTTTTATTCCTTATAGGCATCAGTAGCTCTTACTTAATGTCTAATCTTTTGCTCGAAGGATAAACAGTGGACGAAACAAACATTGGATTTATTGACTGTGTGCATTTTAGCGTCCTGTGAAAACCACAACACTCAGCGTAACACAAAGTTGTTTTCACTATCGTCACGTTGATTCATCTATCTTGTTCATTTTTAATACCTTCTCCCTCACTTCTTGTATCTTTTGTAATTAAGGAATACGTGACTGACGGTACACTCTACGTGTCGCTGTCATAGGAACGGAAACATCTAAAAGTTCATGGTGTGGATTATATTTTCCTCCTCTTAAATGATTTCGGATCGCTCAGTGGAAAAAAAAAAATGTACCCCGCATGAAGTGCAGAAAATTAGTAGTTAATCTCGATATATCTATCACTTATGAAATTAAATGCTTCCCATGTACTTATTATTATACGTTTTTATGAGATTTTTTTATCTTCAAAATTCGTTTTAAGTATAATGGTTATTATTCTGGCTATAAAATGTTTTGCTTCAAGATTCAATTCCAAGCGACTTAAAAATAACTTGCATTACGATGTTTGCAATATTTCTGAAGATACTTTTCTTAATACAGAGAGTACTCTCAGTTACCAAGTGGACAAAAAAGCTTACTTTAGGGTATGGCAGAAAACTAACGCTGTTGTTCATTAAATTAATAATGGGGAATTATAAAAGGGTGAAATTAATATGACAATATTTTACAGAATTTCCAGAATAATCTTCTTTCACCAATGCAATGAATCCAAAGAAATCCAAAACATTTCCATTTTGATGCGTGATATTGGAAACACTGATTTTGTTATTCTGGAATTAAATTCAGTAAGTATGATAATTTTTCACTAAAAAGGTTGTGCGAACAAATTAGAAAAATTGGAATCTAGTAAAATACTACTTTTAATCAATTTTAAAATATTCATATTTTAAAGGCCAAAAATTATTTTTTTAAATAACACTCTGTCTTTCCCTAACTTTCTCTTTAGCCACATCTGTAACGATAGCATACATCACTATGTTTAACCATCATCACCCAGTGAAATCCTTCGCTTCAAGTTTGTCTGTTTGCAAACTTTCGTAACAAGGAAATACTAACTATCGATTAAGAAGGCGGGGGGAACCTCCGGGGAAGAAAGCATAAGCTACAAATTTCTGTTGGAGCGGCGAGTACTTGAACTCCTTATTGATTAGTAATAACAATAATATACTCATTAAAACGAATGTTATTAACTAAAGCATTGCAACATGTATAGTGCAGAACATTTGTTTCATTGACTGTTATGTTGAGGTTATTTGTGTAATGCAGTATTATCTCTTCATTACAATTAGATGACCGACAGGGTCCAGTCAGATAAGATTTTTTTTTCCTTTTCTTTTTTTTTCCTGAAAACGTACTGGGGGATGTAAAACAACCTTAGATTTAAGGCAAACTCGAATTTACTGAGCAAATATTCAAGGAAGGTAATTACTTGAATTAGAAATACTCAATATGCCCTAAAAAAGTCCCATCTGTTTAGAGCAGTGTTTCTCAACGTTTTTTGGATCATGCCCCACCTCAACGTCTCAAAGATTTTGATGCCCCCCCTCTAGCATAATAGTCAGCCAAGTTCTGAAAAAGTATAATATAAATATGTATAAATATGTGATGCACATTTTCTAATTGTCCCCAAAATATTCAAATTGCCGCCCTGTGTGGCATACGCTCCACGTTGAGAAACACTGGTTTAGAGCAAGGGTTGGCAACCTTTTCAGACTCGTGGGTCACATTCAACTTTTATTTTTAATAATCGGGCAGCAAGCGTTTAACTAAGAGAAAATAGTGAGTGAAAAAATACTTAAGTTACCAATTTTTATTATATCAATCTTAAAAAACACAGAAATATTTACAAGATAAAGATTACAAGATAAAGTACGACATTCTTGTAATGACGTCTGATATTGTATTCTTTCATAACAGCAACATTTTTATGATAAATACGACAAATGGACTTACCCCCCCCCCCCCATTTTCAATAAAGAAGTACTTGCTGTTCCATTCATCATTAAACCTTCGTCCTTCATATGCAATTTTACGTTTTCTTGAACCAAGTTTCGAAATTATTTTTAACAAATTTATATCCTCTGAAAATAATAGTTGATGTTATTGAATTATATTAAAAGACTGACCAGGGAACGCGACTGCAGAAGTGCGCCAAAATCTCGGTTGTCGTCGGATGAAGTCACCTTTGTTATCCCCACTCATAATGACTCGCGCCAAGTTGCACGGCGATATCACGAAGTATAGGTATAAAATTATTTTTAATTTATTATTCATATTATAAAAGGGTTATTTAAATAATTCAACAAACGGGCCACATGCCATGTATGGTCGACCTTTTATGGGCCGCCAAAAATGCACGTCTGGGCTGCATGCGGTCCGTGGGCAGCCTGTTGCCGACCC
The DNA here is from genome assembly GCF_054136105.1 of Typopeltis vanoorti. Taxonomy (NCBI): domain Eukaryota; kingdom Metazoa; phylum Arthropoda; class Arachnida; order Uropygi; family Thelyphonidae; genus Typopeltis; species Typopeltis vanoorti. Next base: position 26,473,848 of record NC_143559.1, on the reverse strand, counting down.
CTGGTTTAGAGAGATTAAGTATATGAATTAGAATATTTTAATGTAAATTCTACCTCCACCTGCGAAAAGCTTTAAGCCTATGGTGCATTTAGTGTCATTAGTGGTTTTATTTAGCGTTATAAATGTAATAATTTACCGTTATAAATGTAATCATGTGATTGTTTTGTGTTACGACAAGGCGACTAAGGTACTTCCTATTTCAATTTCGTACGTTCTGTGGCGATTTATTCGTTTTCCAGTTAACAAATCGAGTTTACGAGAAGGGATTCCCCTCACCTTCGTATGAGACCAATAATTCATTCAGCTGAAAATTCCTTATAAATGTTTTTATAAGGAATAAAAAGTCTTTCCAAACATAGGTCACATTTCACGCGTTATTCTAATAGCGCTAGAAAGACGCTACCTAATAAGTACTCGTAGAAATGGTAAGGACACGTAACAACAGTTTATCTACTCACTGCTCAAACCTTCTTTCATGTGTGTGCCCCATTTTTTAATATTAGTTTTGTTCCCCCCAACCTTCCCCCTTTGCAATTCTTGTGATGAGACACTGACAAAATTCATAAAAGTTAGCCAAACAAACAAAAAAAAAAACTAAGAATTAATTAAAAATTTTAAATATTCATAAAAATTTAAGTACGTCATCAAATCTTTCGAGAATTGTATAGATCGGGCATCACTGCACAGACTGTTGAATCGTATCGGCCTTTCGGAAACATTCCCGATTTCATCACAGGAAGTCTCGATTGTTCTGGAAATGTTCGAATGTTGGAAATAAATAAGGCTTGAAATGGAAAGTGGGCAGTAACACTGCAACAGTGACCAACAGTGAGGCGTTTTTTACTCCTATTCGCAACGACTGTGATACACGGTATAAAAACAACCTTTTCTGGTGTAGAAAAATGGATAAAATTTTAAATGGACGTAAGCGGCCATCTGACGACTGTGGAGCGTCGACGTCAACAAATTTAGGTTCACAGAATATCACTCCGAAAGTAAAATCAAGAAAGTATGCAGCAGAATATTTAGATTTCGGTTTTACAAAGACTGAAGTAAATGATGAAGAAAGACCACTGTGTGTTATTTGTACGAAAATTTTGGCTGCTGATAACATGAAACCGAATAAACTTAAAAGACATTTGGAACACTTCATAAAGAGTATGTTAACAAACCTCGAGAGGGCTTTGCTGCCAAACTGAAATGTTTTGAAAAGCAAAAATCTAGCATTAAAAAAGCCTTGTCTGTAAATGCAAAAAGCTTTACTAGCTTCTAAAGTTGCATATAAAATGGCTATGTGCAAAGTCCCACACTATCGGAGAAGACCTAATTCTGCCAGTTGCGATTGATTTTGTAGAAACTATGCTTGGAGACAGTTTTATAAACAACTACAGTGCATACCTCTATCAAATGATACTGTTGCTCATACTTCATAAAGAGTATGTTAACAAACCTCGAGAGGGCTTTGCTGCCAAACTGAAATGTTTTGAAAAGCAAAAATCTAGCATTAAATAAGCTTTGTCTGTAAATGCATAAAGCTTTACTAGCTTCTAAAGTTGCATATAAAATGGCTATGTGCAAAGCCCACACTATCGGAGAAGACCTAATTCTGCCAGCTGCGATTGATTTTGTAGAAACTATGCTTGGTACAGTGCATACCTCTATCAAATGATACTGTTGCTCAGCGAATTGGTGATACGTGTGAATATATGCAGCAATAACTTTTGTCGAAGATTTGTGGCCAATTATTCTCAATTCAGCTTGACGCGCAACAGATAGCAATAAGGATTGTTATTTAATTGCTTATATTCGATTTTATGATGGATTATCAGCAGTTGACGAGTTACTGTTTTTAAACCAATTGAAAGAAGAGTCACAGCACCTGAATTGTTCAAAATATTGGACGATTTTATATGCAAGGCAAACATACAATAGAAAAATTGTGTTGGAATTTGCACTGTTGGTGTCAAGTTATGCCTGGAAGGTTTAAAAGTTTACAAGCCCTTATGAGGGAAAAATTCTCACAATGTATTTGGACACATTGCATAGAGAAGCTCTTGTGCAAAGGAAATGAGTCCTGGGCTAATAACTGTTGTTCAATGTGTGAACAACAGTTATAACCATGCTGATTTATATAAAAATGAGACCCTTAAAATTAAGACTGTTTTCTGAACTTTGAAAATACATGGCTGGAGCGGAACATTCAGCGTTACTATTTTACTGCGAGACAAATGGTTATCACAGGGAAAATGTTTACAATGTGTTTACGAATTAAGAGACGAAATAACAATCTTCTTGGAAGAGGAAAATCACGAAGACACAGAAAAGTTTAGAGACCACGTATGTGTGATGAAATTGAGCTACTTGGTGGACATTTTCGAGAAACTAAATATATTAAACCTTCAAATCCAAGGAAAAAATGCACATATCTTAGAGATGAGTGACAAAGTTAATGCTTTTTTGTAAAAAGACTAGAGTTATGGAACACAAAGGTAAAGCAACAAAAATTAGAAATATTTGTATATGTGGATGAATTTATCAAAACCTACAAGGCAGAAGAGCGACACATCAAAGTTTTATTTGTAACTACTGAAAATCATTTAACAACGTTGACGAAGAATTTTAGAAACTATTTTATAACCGACTACAACAGAATGGCAATGTACGAGTGGGTTAGAAACCCATTTCAAATTACCCCTGAAGGTTTGGTTTCTCAATTGAAGAAGAGGAACAATTTATAGACTTCACGTCAAGCAGCGAAATCAAAAGACAACTTGCATCTAAATCGCTGTTTGAATTTTGCGGCGGTGTTGATGATGAATTTTGTGCACTAAAGTCAAGAGCTTTTCGTGCACATTTGCCATTTCCAACATCTTATCTTTGTGAAATCGGGTTCTCTGCAGTGGCTGCCTTAAAAACAAAATATACGGGGTCAAAGAAGCAGTCAATATGTGGTTTATGTCACAGGCAACCTTCTTCGACGAAGGTATACAACTCTTGGTTCCCAGTTATGATAAGTACCTGAACAATAGCGGAAATTATGTAGAAAAGTAGTGAAAAATGTCTACGTTAATTTCCAATAAAGTTTTTTTTTGTAAGTATATTTTTGTTTCTCTGACAGCCCATCGGAACTTACTTTCTGGACGTCCCTCGTGGATCTCAGTTAAATATAGAAAGAGAACTAAGAATGTCAATTTCCAATGTATTACCATCATATGAAAAGCTTTGCTCCCCAACACAGGCCCAAGGAAGCCATTAATATTTAGATTCATTGTTATTGTTTAGTTTTAATTAGTTGCTCAGTATATTTTGCAATATTGATATGTTCCCTTAAGCGTAACTAGTTTATTCGATTTTATTATTTTATTTTCAGAGTGTATTTTATGTTTTCGTTTTTATATTGTTTTTGTGTCATTAAATAGTTTCATTAAATGCTTTTGTTTCAATAAAGTAGTTTTTCAGTTTTTCCTTTGATTTCCACTTTCTTCGCATTCTTCGCGCCTCCCTTTAGATATTTCACCCCCCCCCCAAAGGGGAGCGCCCCATAGGTTGAGAATCACTGGCTTGTATGTAATGATAAACTTCGTTGCTGGTGAATATTCAGAATAAGACTTCACGATATAAACTACATGAGAAGAACGAAATAAATGATTTATCAAGAAATAAATAGGACTATAAATGCGATGTACTCTTCATTACTTTTATAATGTATGGGACAAAATTTCTCAGTACTTCGACGTTAACAAAAAGTGACTCTCATTCCTCTATACAAAATCTCAAGATTTTCGCATCACTAAAAATCTACTCATTCTCTCCTTAAGAAGCCAGGTATCAATAAAATAAACTGTTGGTGCGTCATATGCTATGTGGGTCAAACGTTCCGGGGAGATCGTGTGTCAGAACATGCTAAGAATATGAAAAAGAAGAGAAAACATAAATCAGGTTTAGCATATCGCACAATCAATAAAGGCCATCCTGTGCTTACAAGAAAACAGAAATGTCGTACACTGACCATAACTGGTGGATTAGGGAATTCAAAGGACTTCAGAAATACTACGCATGCCTACTCAGCGCAAAAACTAAGGTATCACCTGCCAAGTCTGGTCGTTATTCATCAAAAACTTGTACAAAAACTATTGAGCAATAATACACATTTCTTAGGGGATCGTGACTACCAGTAGTATTTACGCTATCACGCATTCGTTCTTTAATTTAATTTTCATCTGTTATATTCTATCCTTGTAACCAGCGATAGAACTGTTTTTTCTCATTATTTTTTTTGTCAAAAAAAAAAAAACTTCTGAAAAAGTGTACTGGACGCACACAAAACTAGTTGAGTACTTAAAAATTAATAAGACTTTTTTTTTCTTTTGTATTTGTCAAGTGGTCTTTGTACCGAAAATTCCAAGATTGCCCCTATATAACCACTGAAAACATTTGTTAATTAATTGAGTTACTATTATTTCGCTGGTTTTCAAACCATCATCTGACAACAAATTATAACTGTAGCATACAGCACTCAATTAATTAGCGTCCAAGGCACATATGAGGGACCGGATAAAAAATGATGTTAATTCAGAAGTCCAATTAAATGTGGTCTTAGAATGATTGTCTTCAAGATTTTAGGCAAATTAATGTAAAACTTCTGAGATAAGTGGAGTTTCACAGCTGATGCTAATTCTAAAATAGTTTCTCAGACTTATAGCAACTTGATAGGGAATTAGTTTCTTTTCTGTTATAATCCGAACTGTTTCTACAATGTAATTGAATGTTGTGTGCCATTGTTGTTGTAATTTGTACTCTGAAGACACTTTGAAATCCAGAGAAATATTAGTAACTCAATAATAAATTGTTTGTTTATTTTGTTCTTCTGGTATTGTTTATACCATAAAGCACTTTATGAATGATACGTCTTGCCAACATCGCTAGGATCGATCGAGTAATATTCGTGCTTTGATATCTATCTTTCTATGGACACTTGTTTATTGCTGTATATCAAGAGAGAGAGAGAGAGAGAGAGAGTTTGAAAACGTCTAAGATCGTCAGTGACAGCAAGTGCTTTGACATCTTTGCCTAATGATAAGCAGTTGAGAAAGAATTAATAATTCCTTTCCAACTGCTCCCTTCATAATTCCTTCAATAATTCCTTCATACATATGAGGGAATTATTTTCCTTCATATGTATGAAGGAAAGAAATGAGTGAATACAACTAGTGAGAAATTTCGCAAGTATGAATATCTTTATTATTTATAATACTCGTCTTTATTATTTGGTGATATTTATCACTGAACTAATAAATACAACAGAAGTAGCAATAGAAACAATACCGAACTGCCTTTTCGAAGAATATTGTCATTTCGATGAAATCCTATATAAACGATAATAAAATACTAACGAACTTACATATATATACCTTAAGCACTCGTTTATCTTTCTAAACACAGTGGAATATCAGTCAGTTGACTGATAAATGTAAGCGAAAGTAAGTTCAAGTATAATATACTCCTGAGGATTTTCAAAACAACAGCGATCGCAAGAGAAACAATAAAGAAAAAAACCGTTAAAAGAAGACAAAACGCACACTGCCATAGGAGAGGCAAAAAAAAATATCTGTCTTCGAGTACAACATGGCTCTTTGAATGTACATATAATTTATTTGGTGACGATGCATATTCGAATAAAAAAATTCATGAGAAAAAGTAGTGACATCACTTATGTCTGTAGGATTAACTTTGTGAAAAGTAACGAAACAGCAAAGTATTACGCAATAGAATTCGATTTCGTGTATTCTCAAGTCATCTGTTTAGAGTAAAGAATGCATATTTCAAAGGAGAAAGAGTCTATTATATCTTCTATAAATTTAGAGAAATTCATCTTCTTGAGGCCAGCAATTCAAGGAAAACCAAATTGCTGGAAAAAGGCCGTCCTAAGTTTAAAATTCCTCGATCTCAAATTGGCCAAGATAACAATGTTCAGATAAAAATATTATTGGTGGTGGTGGGCTTTAGATGGCCTTTGTGTGTGTGTGTGTGTGTGTGTGTGTGTGTGTGTGTGTGTGTGTGTGTGTGTGTGTGTGTGTGTGTGTGTGTGTGTGTGTGTGTGTGTGTGTGTGTGTGTGTGTGTGTGTGTGTGTGTGTGTGTGTGTGTCAATGGTAGTAGTGTACTTGGAGGATTAAGCAGGGAAGACCGTGAGTTGGAGTAGTGGGACTTCCCCCGATAAGTCCTTGGACTCCTTGGAGGTGTCACGTGATAATAAAAATAATAATAATAATAATAACTCTGGTAAACATCAAGAGGATCTTTTTTAAAGCAACCACTGACTTCATTAAAGCTTTCATTTTCTAGTCTAAATGAAAAATCTGTCAGAGCTCATCAAGACAAAAACAGTTTCTTCTACCTCCGTAAATGCTATTATGAACTGTGGAAAAAAATTTGGTTTGTCTGAAAATGCAATTAAGAAATCAAAAGGTACACAAAAGCATTAAAATCAGTAAAAATCAGAAACTGGACAATTCAGAAATAAGCTGTGATTAATTTTAAAATTCTCTAAAATTGTGGAATATCTGTAGATCCACCAAATAAAATGGCCGCCATAATTAATAGGATACCAGAAAAAAATATTAAAAAATTTTTTTTTGCCATCTAATTGATAGGATAACCTAATAACTCATTTCATCAAAACACAAAAATATGCAGCATCAATTTAATTTTTAACTTGATTTCACATGAAATGATCCTTCTTCTAGTACAAAATTCAACAAATAATTATAACACTGTATTGTGGAACTAAAAAGAAATGACGAGAACGCTGTTAATATAGTAAATAAAAGCAAATAAGAACTTCATCAAGAAATGAAATATTCCTATTCACCTATTTATTGGTAGGAAACAGGTACAGGAACTTATGTAGCTCTGTTGGTATAGACGAGGCTTTTGGTTGGTAAGATACGAATTCGAATCCTATCTATGACGTGAAGAACCCTTATCAGATGTTTACAATTAAATACTGAGTTAGCTGGTCTGATACTGTGGTGATGGATTTTTTCCTCCTGAAAGCTCGCATTTTTCGTCAATGAAAACAGGCAAACCGGCCCGTGAACACACAGACATAAATACTTGCCTTTATGGAGTGCAGTAGAGGAATGGCATGCATTAATTGTCTAATACGCTTAATTAGGGCACTCAAACTGTCTTGAATGGATGAGAATTGGATGAAAATATGTATAGGATTCAATTTATCTTGATGAAGAAAGCGCAAGGAATATTACTGTATCTAAAGTTAAACATCCTAAAGAATTTTCGAATACTGTACTCGATATCGCCAAAGTAGTCTTTCATTAAGCCGCAAGACAACATCCCGCATTTACTCCTATTAGCCAATGGCTCTGAACTTCGGCATGTGAAATTCGGCATGTAGGTGCTACGAATAAAGTGGATGCTACGGAGAATTCTTTTGAATGCTAAACTGCACGTATCAGTAGAATATCCACACCGCTCGGCAAGTAAGCGTTTAATCAAAACAGTCGCATTGCGCACATACCATATCGTGATAAATTATTTTACCGTGTTTAAGGTGAAACTGCTGACACTAGCAACTTACTACACGATCATGTGAAATACTATCCTTGGCCAAGCCACTTGGTCTGACTATGGAATAAATTCTGTTTCCAAAATTGCAGTTTGGGATAGAAGTTCTAGGAATCAGTTTCCGGGAAGGAAGAGGGAGAAAGAAGGGACTTACAGAAAATTAAGTATATTCTAGCAGAATATAAATCTATGAAAATCACTAGGAAGTCATTCTGTGCACAAATATTACTAAAATGACTGAGGCTTATATTTCATTAAACATCATTCTGAGTTGCAGTTCTCTGGTGTTTTTTCGATTCCTGGTTACCACAATTTTCTACCCGAAATTTGTAGAAGTCAGACTTCAAGAAATTAAAACTTACCTCTGAACATTCTTTGTAATTTTTCTAAAATTCTTTCGCTTTTTCGGAAGTAAATCCACTGATGCAAGAAAAACATTGTTTACAATGTTTTTCTTGCGGATACATTTACAGTCATCCCTCGACTTATATCGGGGTTCCGTTCCATCAGGCAGGACGTAAGTCGGTACATTAAATCAACAGAGTTATATGGGATAGGGACTTAACAGTAATAAGTATACTGTCATTTTAATTTTTAAACCTTATTATAAAATGTACTTTGCGTTACTGCCACTATAAACCAGGAGAATAATCACCCAAATCTTCCTCCACAATCACATCTTCATTACCTTCCCTATGTGAAGGACCAGGCTGCGGCTCTTCTGGTGTAATCTTTGCTTGTTTGTTTGTTTTTTGATGAAAATGTCCGATGTACTTTGCTTATTCCTCTTCTTCTTTTCATCATAAATTTGTTTATAGCAAGCAAATGCATCATGTACTTTTCTTTCTACTAATAAGTAGAGTTCAACACTGGGATTCATGTCTTCAGCCATTTTGAGAACATTTCTAACTGCAGAGGACATTTCTGCAAGACCCGTTACTATGAATTGTTTTAACTATCTCCTTGTTTCTCTTTTTCCTCTTCTGCACACGTTGTTCCTCCAGTTCGACCAATTCTTCGTTGGTCAACTCTTCAGGGGCACTTTCTTAATGAGTTAAACTATGTCGTCATCATTCACTTCGAGATTCAGATTCTTTGCTAGACCCACTATTTCTTCACTCAATTTACAAAGGTCTTCATTTTTTCAAAACTTCCAAAATCGTGCACAAACCATTGTAATGTATTTATCCATATGCCACTCATACATTGAGAGATCCCTTCGTCCCAAACTACAGCAATATTTTTAATATCATGATAAATATTGAATGCTTTCCAGAATTGCATGAGAGTCTGGTCGTTTCCTTCAGTAGCAGAAATGGCTTGTGAAAAAGTTCTCCGTAGATAATAAACCTTAAACACTACAAGAACTCCCTGATCCATCGGTTGGATCAACGAAGTAGTGTTTGAAGGGAGAAACATGACCTTGATCTTGGAGTGAAGATCACTGATGTAAGGTGGATGACCTGGGCCATTATCTAGAGTTAACAAAATTTTAAATTCTACATTTTCTTTCACACAATAGCTTTCCATTTCACTCGCATAACAGTTGATTAAGGCATCCTCAAACAATTTTTGAGTCATCCACGACTTCTTTTTGCTTCGATAATGAACTGGAAGAGTATGCTTCCTAATGTTTTTGAAGGCTTGTGGATTCTCACTGTGCCATATCATAAATGTTTCCAGTTTATATCCAGCCACATTACCTCCTAACAGTATCGTAACACGGTCTTTAAGAGCTTTGAAACCAGGCATAGATTTTAGCTTTTTGTGGATAAATTTTCCCCTCCGGAATTTTTTCCGAAACAAGGAAGTCTCATCCATTTTAAATATTTGCTGTGGCAAATAATTTTCCTCCGTAATAATTTTATTCAATTTCTCCACAAACACCGTAGCAGCCTTCTCATCGGAACTTGCAAATTCACCATACATTTTCACATTATGCAGTGCACAACGCTGCTTGAATCTCATGAACCAACCGGAAGAAGTGTTGAATTAGTAGTCGTACGAGTCCTGCTTTCTCCTTCAACATGTTGTGATTTAGTGCCTTAGCGGTCATAGTGCTAAGAGGTGTGCACTTTTGGTTCAGATCCTCTATGCATGATGGAAGTAGCTTTTCCAGTCACCGATAGGACCTTTTCGTTGCTTCGTCACTATCGTTGAACTTGCAACTTCGTTTCAAGATCAATTGCTCGCTTCTTTTTCTGTGTTCAAGAAAAAGAAGCGAGCAATTGATCACTCGGTTTTTTAATTCGGCGTGTAGGGGTCATGGTGCACAAAATATCGCGAAATATTTAATGAAAAATATACAAATAACCTATTTTTCAAACACATATTCAACAGAGAAACTGTTGAAGCCAAGTGGGGACTGCCGAGGTTGCCGCTGAATGCGCTGCTGCCACTGCATTGTTGCAAGATGCATTGTTGCTAAATAAAAACTTTTTTTAATTTACGCTCGCTTGTGTCTTGTTCGAAAGTATAGTCGAAAATGTTATTTATTCCATTACAGGATCACGGACGTATCTTCGAACGGACATAAATCGAGGGATGACTATATAATCAAGTTATAACTTAATGAATTACAAAACATCACATCCAAGCTATCTATGAACATTACAGAAATGAGGTGTCGCGTTACTAAAACATATACCATATATGTATTAATAATATACTGACGAGTTTAAGTGCACCAATTAAGACAATCGTGATTTAATATACTGTATTTTAAAAATATTAAACTACTGAATTGAATAAATTTATTTCATTATGGACATTAATAATGTATCGATCAACCTTTGTTGTTAACACAAAGTAATCACTCAAACTGTATGAGCTTTTTCGATATCTGTTATTCTGCACTTTCGACCAGAGCTGAACCATATTCGGGGAACCTGCATGCAGAACATATTTTGGAAATCTTATTTCGATCAACTGTTTCACTTAAAGCATAAAAAGCCATTATTCTTTAATTAACTTGTTAATGATTAATTAAAAGTAATTACCTTATCTGAATTTATTTTAATTATAATACCTTATAATGTTTATTTATTATTGTTGTTCAAACAGATATTATAAATAAAACCTTGTTAACAAACAGAGAACAAAAAAATATTATTACGATAAATATCTAGGATAACCATCTACTTAAGAAACATGAAAGTATTTTAAGTTAAGCTTTATCACTACTTAACTCTATGATTTGAAGGATATCCAATTAAAAAATTCGGATTCCTCAATTTCTTGAATTCTGAACTGAAACTGCGATTTTCAAAAAGTTCTAAATAAAATTTGCTGAAATGTAAGCAACTGACATTTCTCTATTCTGAGGGCCCTAAATACCCATTTGAGAAATGTTTTATTGCTCAAAATCTTATTTGAATTAATAGTTGTTTTTTTTTTTTTTTACTTTATAAAAGGTGATCTTTAGATCACATAATCCACTTTCTCTACTCTGGATACTTCTTTTCAAGCCGTTTTAGCAGGCCTACAAAACTTAATGAGGTGCATTCAAACCGGACGAAAAAAACTGTCTGCCATCGACCTCCAAAAGCATGAATGCCAGAGAATTGGCGGGCTAAAGATTTTTTTTTTTCATGATTTATTTATTTTGTATCTTTTACATAGTCCGGAAACTTAGTTCTTGAGGCCAAACACAGAACTCTTAGAAGCCATTGCAGATCCAATAAGTGAAACGGTGGTTTCACACCAGGAGATGAAATTCATCTACCACCTAAAGGCAACCACAAATATCCAGGTCTATGGCAGAATTGGAATTCTCAGTCTGTTAGTTAGAAAGCGGATACGTTAATTACTAAGCCAACTAGGCTGACCATTGCTTCTTCCGGTATATTGGAATAATCCATAATATCTAGCAAGGAAACAACTGTTTTAAGTGGGCGCGTGAGAAGCAATATTTCTTTAGTGTGTGTGTGTGTGTGTTAATTGTGCATGTATTTATGCTGTTTCATATTATTAGTATTCATCCTAAGTGAAAACATAAATCCATTTCAGACTATATTTATTTGCTAATCTACCGAAAAAACGATTATACAAACTTATTAAATGAAAAAATATTGATGCAATTTATGGAAAAGAGGCCTGAAAATTAACGGTATCTCATTTTGTTACATAATAATAACCACAGCTAGTAGATCTTTACAAATAATAACATGAAACAGGAAATACATTTTTGCCAAAAAGCAGTCCTCCCCTCTTCTTTCTCTTCCCCTTCGCGCCTTTGTGTGTGTGTGTGTGTGTGTGTGTGGCGACAAGTAATAAGCTCAGTAGTAGCCATGAGCTGGTGACAGTGATTAGTGGCTGTGCTGAAGACCAGTTCCAAGACTAGCCCATTGAGCAGCACGGTACACCTGTAAGCAGGCGTGACGATGCTACCTCCGGTCACTGTTTTATTGGGTCTACAGCCAGGGTGCGTGTGCAGTTCGACCCATCTCTAACGTGAAGCTTCCGGAGTTGATCAAGTGCCTGCACCCGGCGGCTACTGGTTAGGTAGTAAGGGAACAGAGTAATTGCCCTTCCTGTGTGTGGGAAAGTCTGGAAACACGACAGTCCCCCTCTTATGCTAGCACGCTACGCTTCCAAAACCCCCCTCCTTCGGGCTACTAGACATAGGGATCCGATATGCTTAAGGACCTGATTACGCCAGATCTTATCGTCGTGATAAAGGAATAAACAAAGAACTAACTATAGCTGGATGCCAGATACTGTGGCGCCACCTAGCCACTAGATAACTCGTATATTTGAGACTGCTAAAATTCTTCACACCGAATACGGCTCTGAGTCACGTGAGACACACATATCTGTCCCTAGATAAGATAAATTAAAAATAAAAATAAGAAAAGTATGTGATAATTAAGCGCGTACTCTTGGGAACACAAATCTTACAGTCTTGTATTCGTTCAAGCTTCATCATTCTTTCCGATTACACCAACTGGCCTTACTCAAGCCTGGTCAGTTTCTACAATGCAGATAGTAGGCGCTCATCCATATTACAATTATAAAACTAATAGTGGAATCCAAGAATATTCACTACTACTAAGAAAATAAGGTGTGTGTGTGTGTGTGTGTGTGTGTGTGTGTGTGTGTGTGTGTGTGTGTGTGTGTGTGTGTGTGTGTGTGTGTGTGTGTGTGTGTGTGTGTGTACGCGCGCGCTTGCGAGAGAGAGAGAGAAACAATTAAAGATGATGATGGACTCATCAGGGAATAAACAGTAAGAATGGTAACATAGATAAAGGTTGAGTCAGCTGTTTTATCGCACAGCGTGACTCGGACTGCAATAACCGATACTTTTAAGTGGAGAACACTGATGCACTATAACTACTATGTAACCACTCCCATCTCACACGTGCACCTACCAGGAACGCCCGCCTCATAATATCGCCCTGTTATAATTACATGAAGCTACTTGAATTGCGCACGAAAAGGAGAACAAGGTTGTTTGGTCAGTATATGGGGTGGGTCATACTTGTAGTACCACCTAATAAACACGAGGCTGTTAAACATTAGTAAGGGTTCAAAGAGCGGAAGCGCATCTCACAATATTAGTCGAGAATAAAAAAACGTAAAATGTTCAATTATTTTTTGAAGTAGTAACATTAAATTAGATTATTAAATTTCAGCAGATTATCAGAAATTTTCTGCATCCTCTCCTTCGCTTATTGCCGAACTACGATAGAACTTTTGGATAGCATGATCATCTTTTTCTGCGATGTTTTGGCGATGAAAATGAACAATGTAAAAGAACCACTACAGGGAATGACTGCATACATAAACATTATACCTTATAAATATATTACAATAGAATGAAAATATAATAATTAGATATAACTTGATATAAGTTAAACACCCAGTCGAATTGTCCACAAATTACGAACAATATTTAAACTAAACTAAACTAAACTAAATAAACTAAAAGTTATAAATTTTTAGAAGACCGGTAGGCAGAAGTTCTCTACCTCCTTAACCATGACATTTAGAACTGGACTTTGATGAATATCTGGATAAGGAAGCATGCATGTCTACATAGATGCATTAACTAATTTTTAAAGAAGAATCTATATTGTCTAACTTACAAAGTACACAAAGAAAAAACATCTTAGCAGATTTGAATACGATTCAATGAGTAAATAAAATTATCCGAAGAAAAACATTTATACCAATTACAAATGGTTACCTGAGGTTGGTATTTCAAGCCCATCAAATTAGATAACTCTAAATTTAAGGAATTTCTATTATTAATAGCATTCATCAATGTTAAGTTGCAATGTATCTATCTTCATCACACACACACACACACACACACACATATACCAAGGTACAACTTGGACATTATCTGATCTCTTTCGACTAAAGGTAAGTTAGTCGGTCTCATACGGAGGTAGGGCTTTTTTTATTTTTTTCAAATGGAAACTCAGGTTTTTCGTCCCCCGGAATAGACAAACCGGCCCGTGAACACACGCATCTACAAACATGGGACACACCAGGAGACATAGGGCTAACCACCTTATCCTCGAGATGCGATATCGGTTAAGTGATTAGAAAATATCGACACCGCAAGGTAAAAACAGGAGGGAAGGAATGAGAAGGAACAAGAAGTAGATATGTAAATTATGTAAATATCAACTGGAAAAATAAAAAGTTCATATATTTCTATGCATCATTACTTTTTTTAATCTTAATTCTAACAAAAACAACAAAAGGTTCAAATCCTATAGTATATAGTATATTAGTATTAAACCGTGGATGGAACAAAATGTTACATAATCCGGAAACCTTTCTTTAGTAAACAAATATAGATCTCTTTCCACTCACTTCAGGCCTCCAATAAGATGGGGGAGTAGATATTTTTGAAAGTTGGGACCAGTGTGAGACAAGTCTCAACCTAAAGACCTACACATGCCGCAATGAGATTTGAATCCACAACTTCCACCATAAGGTTGCAGAGCAGATACAATAGTTGCATTGACAGCGAGGCCAACAAATATAGATATAACCGATGTACTATGCTTGGTATAGTGGCCATAATTATACTAATATGAACAATGTATGTTTCCGAATATCTCCCTAAAAGAAGCTCTCTCTCTCTCTCTCTCTCTCTCTCTCTCTCTCTCTCTCTCTCACACACACACACACACACACACACACACACACACACACACACACACACATACATTGCGACTATTTCTTTGCCAGCTTAACATGATGAATGAAGAAAAGAGTTAAAAACAACTTGCAACTTAAAAAAGGCTTTAAATTAAACAGAATCATGTTAGATTGTAAATTAAGAGATGTAATCAGAATCATTTGGAGGAAGAAAAAGATTTGGTATTCCGAAAAAGAAATCGAAAAGAAGAAGAAGGAGAAAAGCATATTACTACGAAGGCATTTAATAGTCATATAACTCATATAAAGTCATATACTTAATGATTCTTATTTACTGTGAGATAATCACAAATCTAAAGAGGGATAGTGAGTGGGCGTATGGAAAGAAAACATGCGAGAAAGCGCAAAACTTCGGGTATGATTCATTCTGTTCAGTTCTAATCAAAGGGAATTTTTATTCCAAAATAAATACATAATAAGTAATGAAAAATATATGTGAAATAAATTATGTTATTTTTTCTTAATGTAAAAGTTTCTTTAATAATAAGATAAATGGGGGGTTACGATATATAATTTAACATAATCAGTAAAAACCGATTAGTCGATGGTTTTCTCACAGATGCAGTTGATTTTTCGATTCAGAAGGTATCCCAGAGGTTTCCATCTTTCTTTCTTTTTTTTATTTACAAATAAATTATCCTTATCTAAAAATATTTTGCATAAGAAGCTATATTTATTTAAAGAATTATTGAAAGCAATATTCCCACATTTCCTTTGCATGGAACAGGCTGTTGCGGTAATTTAGTATTATGTAAAGCAAATAAGGCGTGTGTTATGCAGATATTCTTTGGCTACATTAGTCTGTTTTGCAGGAGGAAAATCAGAGATCTTCTAGAAGAAAGAATTGCCATGTCCAAATGCGCCTGCAGTTTT